>NW_026855733.1:0-18232 GCF_026571515.1 Ruditapes philippinarum | reverse complement strand
AAAATGATAGAAGAGACGGAAAAGGTTATTTCATGCATTGCAAAATTCTCCAGTTCGCTATTTATTGTACATATCGAGACATTTTTTTTAATCACCGATCGGAATGATCGGCTTTTATTATGACCGACTTAAAGGCTCGAGAAGTTGCTGTCGCCCATTCACAAAATCTGATTTCATTCCATAAGGGCGCCGCGCCGAAACATAAAGAATGACTTTCAAGTTCCAGTCCATAACAGAAAGATAAAGGCAAATTATCCAAATACAAAATGACTGAACGCTTACAAGAAATTGAAAATCATGATCGAAAAAGTTGTTGATCTTCAAAGAAGGAATTCTAGTCTACGGAAAAGGCTCGAGAGGCTTAAGAAGAAGGAGATCAAAAGTCCTTATACAAACGAAATCGATAGTAATAATCTCACACCAAAGAGCAAAACTAAAAAAGAAATAGAAGAACTTAATGTAACGCCAAAGTCAAAGAAGAAAATTTTCAAGCGTCTGCATTTTCAAAATTGCCTGGAATCAGAGATGAAAATGACAAGCAGCAACAAACAAAACAGTAAAGCATGGATCCGTGTGCTTGGAGGAAAAATAATTCAAAAATATAAAATGAGCAGAAACCTTGCCACTTACACAGGTATCGATCGAAGGCGATATAGAAGAATTAAAAATGGTATGAAAGAACGCGTAGAACGATTGTCTGAAAAAAGAATGGAATTAAGAAGAAGAATTACAGACTTCATGGAACGAGATGATGTAAGCACGTGTTTACCTGGAAGAAAAGATAGCAAAAAAGTAGGAAAAGTACAGAAACAAGAGAGGGTTTTGAACGATTATCTGTATAATCTGCACCTAAAATTCAAGACTGAGAATGATTCATCGGAGGTTAGTTTGACTACATTTAGTCGTAAACTTACGCCCACAAAACGTGCAACTCCTGCAATTTTGTAACAGGAAAACATGTCTCTGTCAGCGACACCAAAATATGGCTCTGAAATGTAAAGCTCTAAGAGACATAAAAGTTATTTCTACAGACAGTCCTGACGTCTTAACAGAAAAAAATGAATGATTTAGATATCTTGAAAAGAAAATATACTTAACAACGCAATTACATTTCCTGAATGGCAACGTATAACAGTGGTAAAAAAGAGAAGAGAGTTCAAGAGAATGCAGATAGTAAATGTTGAATAAGGGCGACTTTATACAGAGAATGCAGAAAGATCTGGCATATTTTAGACAGCACATCATAAGAGGAAAGGCCCAGTATGAACAATCTAGATTACTTAAAGAAGATCTCCCCGGTGACCATGCAATATGTCATATGGATTTCGCAAAAAATTATTCATGTTCTTTTGCCAATGAAATCCAGACAGCATACTTTGATAAAAGTACCGTAACCTTACATCCTGTATTTTGTATTTTAGAGATAATGAGACGGGTGAAATTAAGCATATATCTAATGTGATTGTTTGAGACTGCAACTACAGTATATGCAATAATGATTGAAGAAGGTTTTGAATGTGGAGAAAGAGATATTGCCGTCCTGCAAGATGATACATTACATGACCGACTCTCCAACGTCACAATATCGGAATCGCTAGATATTTTCGATAGTTGCAAATCATGATAAGAGCTTCTCATGTATTCAGGCAGCATGATTGTATTTTGAAGCGGGACATGGGAAATGCCCCTGTGTTGGAGTTGGGGGGCACAGCTAAGCGCCTATTCGACATGGCTGTTCGTCGTCATAAGGCCGTGATCCAGAACGGAGAAGACTTTTTCAAATGGGGGAAATGGTCAAGAAAGTTCCAATTTGAAATATATATTTGTTGATAAAAGTGAGTGCGATGAAGCGAAATAAGAAATATCTGATATGACAGTGAAACCATTAAAAGGTACTCTTCAAATTCATGCAGTTGTACCTCTTGGTGACGGCAAAATAGCAGCAAAAGAAACCTCATTTCATTTTATGATTGAAGGTAAGAATTCATTCAAATGACCATCAACTGCTGATACTCTTTGGATCCAAGGGTAGGAAATTCTGTGTTCCGTCCGTGATCCTGTAAAAACTGGGAAAACAAGAAACATATACAAGTTTGATGAGGAAGATATTGGTTGTGTCGTGGGTTTCTTTACATAGATTTGTTTATAAAGAGAACACTTGAACATCCATTTGCAATGATTATGTTTATAAAAGCTATCATTGATTAAAAAACCTTTTCAAGATAGTATTTTTTAAATTATCTTGTGTTAGAGGGAACACTCGAACAATCAATTGCAATGTTTATAAGAGATATCATTCATTTAAGACCTTATTTAATAAAGCAAATACAAATTTAACTCGTTAGTTCAATGTTTCGTTCTCAATTTTGTGTTTCATTGTTTTTCTAGATGTTTGTGAACTACGGTACATAATGAAAAATATTTCGTGTGATCAATGCAGAAAAATGTTTAAGCCATGGTACTTTACTACAATTTATAAAGTATTTATAAATGACTTTTGATAAAGATGAAAGCCAAATAATACGAAAATTTAATTTTTATTTACCATATAAAAGTATATCAAGACTTTAGTGAATTTATTTCTCATTTATGATGTAAAAATGACTTTGTTTTATAATCAACTTTACCATTTATAAGTTGAGCTTCTTATGAAAAGTAGAATGTTGTTTTAATATAGATCACATGAAATAAATTTGTGTTTTATTATCTTTTTTCTTCTCCATTATACTTTACTCTTATAATGTATATAACGTGAATTACGTTACATTTAATATTGTGATTTGTGAATTAAATAAAATCGATAATAATTTCATTATCACAAAGAAAATGGTATTAAATTGAAATGGAAACATAACTGAATCTCTGCAATTTGATAAATATGAATTTTAAATCGAAACGAATCAACGATATGAACTTGTATTGGCTGATTAAATAAGTTTTCATTTTATAACATTCATATCTATATAAGGTCAAGAAAATGAAAATGCGTGAGTTACTGGTATGATTTAGAGCATATAAATGTTATCGTATGGTGAAGCGTATTGACATTGCAATTGATTTATCGATAGTTGATATTTTAACTAATATTTCCGATTCAAGTGGCACCTGTCTAGTTTTGTTTATGAATATGTAACGTAATTCACCTCCCAAAATGATCGCTTATGAACTCTATAGTATATTTATGCATATAACATTTGTCGAGATGTTTTTCCTTTGGTTTTTGGTTTATAAAGCATCATGTTAATATTTAATCAATTTTAGTAGCGAAAATGAAACAAAATATTTGCGGCCGTTTCTCATTCAAAATTGGGTCCATTTTAGTGTCATTCCATGAAAAGCGGCGTATTGTCCCCAAGTAACAGAATGTGCGTGCGCTAGCTAGATTCTTATACAGTTCTGAAGAGACTATATTGAAACACGGAAAAAAGCAGTATGGTACAAACGGGATTTAGACGAATTGGTAAAATAATTTTTAAATGCCATGCCAATTCGCACACATCATGCATAATGATTATACTGAATGCATTTTCATGTAATTGCAACTTCATGTGTACTTTCCTGAACAATCTAACATACGTACTGACATATTTTAATATGTTGTTTGTTTAATTTATCTTTCTTGAAAGACAGCGTATTATGTTCTTCGTTTTGAACATCAGTTTTAGTTGTTATTGATATAGAAATCTAACTAGATGCAAAATAGTCAGGTCCCGAAAATACCTTTTGCTAAAAATCATCCACTTACATTGTCTACTCTATTTTACCACGAACAATTGATTTTGACCAATACTTGGCGAATTTGACGTGCCTTAGCATTCTTATTCTTCAATATATTTAATGAATAGTTTATTCAAAACTGTGATTTTATCGCCAAATAAAATCACTGTTTGGAGTTCATATGCGAGGAATTATATCACGAGGGCGTAACCCGAGTGATATAAATTATGATGCGCATTCAAACGACAAACAGTTTTTTATCAAGACAGTAGTTTTATCAAGCGATAAAATCACTGATTTGGATATATTATGTCGATTCTAACACGACATTAACAAATGAATGCTGCCTATACCTGATTATTAAGCTAAATTGCGTCTTATTTCAACGCGTCACATTTTAGTGGTTACGTCACGTGTATAATGATTACGTGACATGTCTAAATATAGAACGTCAACAGTGATTTTATTTTAACCGGAAAAGATAACATCGAGGTGGACAAGTCGGTAAAAATAAAAAAATCGTAAAATATCATTTACATTTAACACAACGAACAGTGGCTCGTTCGGATTATCGGCGACGCCGGTGAGCGGCGTCGTCTTTTATGGACGCCCATTCTCAATAAAATAAAGCATTTGAGGTTGAAAAATATTAAAAATTCGATGTTGTCATTGTGTCATTTTTTATCGCTGAAGTAAAAGTTTAGGGTATTTCGCAAGTTTGCCAGAAATATTTTGAACAAGAAACTATGATATAACAGGATGGCATTTATTTCGGTAATGACACTGTATTTCTTCGGTAACGTAGATTTCAGGTCTAATAATGTAACAAATTGGCTGCATATTAATAACAAATGTCTGTAAAATATATCAAAATCTGTAAATTCTCTATCTAGAGGGACTTTCTAACCCAGGAAAATTCAAAGAAGTTGGGTACCTTGCTAATTTTCAGTAAATTTTTTCAAAGTTAAATATTCCTAGAAAGCAAAAATAGTCAATTTTTAAAATGATTATTTTATGTCTTCATTCAAAGGATATATATCATATATAATATATGAGAGGTCGAATGCATACACAAATTTTGTATTAGCATTTTTTTTTCTCAAAATATTCAACTTTCCACTTTCTTAATATTTGGAAAATTTAGTACTAAACATTTCGATATTTATCCCCATATAGGATGTCACGTATGTTTCATTTTATTCAAATGCAAGTAAAGGTTGAGAAAACAATTTTATTTTTTGTAAAATGATTTATATTTATGGATATTATTTTAACATTATTATATATAGAATGAAATACGGCCAGTAAGCTCTTTGCAGAAACGAAATAGTTGTTGCTGAGATCATCAATATCTTGTAATATATTTTTAACATTTCTGCTGGTACATCAACATATTATTAACATATCTTTCCTTTGTAAAAACAATTTTGTGTCTTCTTACATCTAATACAAGGTAACCGTTACTAACAGGCATGCTAATCCCAACTTTATCTTTAATTTTCAAAAATTGTTGAATTGTAAGTTGGAGTAACGTATGTTTCACACTCGCTTATTTATGAACTTTATCACGGAATTTAAACTTACATGTAAAATCAACTTTTTTATTTAGGAATCAAATGCACATCATTCTATTGTCATAAAAATGCGCTTTTATGTTTTGATATATGCATGTGTAAACAATATAAAGTCTGTTTGATAAAAGTAACGTTTGTTTCAATGTGGTTACTTAAACAAGTAAAAACACGACCAAAGTTAACAAAATTTACTTACTAATGTCAAATAGAACTTAATGTTGATGTTATACGTGCTTTCTGACTTCAATTTACCTTTTGATAAACTTACTTTAAAAAGTTGATAACGTATGTTTCTGTAACGTATGCTTCATTTTTACATTAAAAGTGGGTTGAAAAATGACGCAAGAGTGTATAACCCGCCGTAATTTGTGGTTAATATATCAGAGTTACACACATGTTAATTTTCTTTCTTGTTTGGATTCTTCTTTGAATGGATTGGCTCTTTAAATAATGGTAACGTATGTTTCTTTTTAAAGTGCTGTTGAAAAGATTTGAATAAAAAATGAAAAATTTCCGAAAATAGAATGATATATGAGAGGTAGCAAGCTTATTTTTGCTTATAATTATATATATGCTGTATTATTAAGCATGCATCGATTCAATTATGTAATTTGGGTTTCACTTCTTATTGTTTTAGGTTTGTCACTATTTATTTATATGCATTTGGCGACATTTGATCATCCATTATATCAATGAGATTTTAACAGTCAAATATAATTTTTACCAATAATCAAAGTGCATATACACACAGCAATGACTATTTGCACATGTTTCGTTTATTCTGGAACTTATTTTTCTGAAACACAATTTCAAAGTTGAAAATTCTAGGTGGCGACAGTAACGTATGTTACATTTTAGGGCATTAATGGTACTTGTAAAAGAAAAATAACAGATAGAAATGTAAAACTGAGAGTGTCCCTATTAGACAAAGTGGCAGCCGCCTTTCTAACGACATTTTGACCTCAAGAAAAACCTTCGTATAAGAGCTACCCAGTGGAACATCAAATGCTGTGTTTTATTGAGAATGAGCGTGGAATGCTTTTTATTTTGGCCTATGGAAGGAGCTGTTATTATTAGCAGTTAATTTCATGTTGTGTTAATTATATTTTTTTGATTCGTAAAAATCAAGTAAACAAATATGTTGTTATATTTGTATTTAATAACTTTATATAAAAAGCATGTGCATTGTGATATTATTTTCACGAAATTGCAGGCTCTGATTAACAGCTTGTCCCTTTGTTTTATTGACAATACTAAAAGCCGAATTTCGAATATCGTTGTGGTCTACATTGATGCTCATTCATTTATATATTTTCAAAACTTTCCTACAAGAAGAAAGTTCACCTGCAAATGAGTATAAGGATAGGTAATGGACTGTTGTAAACGATTATCCTATTGATTTTATCCATATAACGTTTATCTGTTGAACAGAATGGTTGTTTTTACAAAGTGTACCAGTATCCGGATGTTGACAGCTATCCGATTTTCTGCAATTACTGCTGTCACATGGCCATCTACTTTTTTATGAATACTTTACCATTAATTTGCATGGCATAATTAAAATGAGCCTGCAACATTTCTTAATTTTGATGTTTAGGGTGTTCTTTTGGGTTTCATGTTTTCTTTATTTCAAGGGAAGTAACTCATGTTTACTAAATTATTTGTTCTTTTCTGTCTATCTTAGGTATTACTTACAATTTTTTGTTTATAAAATTTACCAGTTGTAAGGTCATCAAAAGCATAGAGGCCCTGATGAGTGAATATTGATATATATATACTTTTACTGGCTTTATATACCCAATATTTCATATTTATTTAATAGAACCTTGGAATTATTAATGTTATGTGCATACATTTATATCTTAGTATATTGGTATGATGAGACTTATAATATTTCTGAATTTAAAGAGTTGCAGTTATGTCATTATTATTAAAGGGATGAGACTTTCATTTAAAGTTATAAATGATAATACATGTATTGATTGAAAATGTCCTGAAACTTGGATCAAGCAATATAATTGATAAAATATGATAAACAAGATCAACAAGGAAAGGCGGCGTTCAATGAACGCAACCCCCACATGACCCAGCAACAAGAACCAATGGCAAGGAGCCCAGGGGGACCCAAAACAAAAACAGGACAGGGCAAAGACAGAGCACGGACAGGTTAATCATTAAATGATAATTAATTTGTAACTGATTAGGAATTCAAAGAAAATAAAAATAGGCCCACAAAGGGGAAGGGGACAGGAGACCGGGGGAGGGGGTGGGGAGTAATCAAAGAAATAAAAACTAGAGGCAATGGGGAAGATACTTGCCTCAAAAAATCATGTTCTGAATAGTTATTCTAATTTTTTTCTAACATGTGCATAGTTTGAAAAGGACAGCTTCTGCCTTATCTATTTGTAATGGAGGGACACCGGTCTCAACTTCCAGGTCTCCTGAGTCAACCCCGACAACAGACTTTTCATAGAGTAGATTGTTACTTGCCCTTGAATAAATTTGTACACTAAATTTTATAGTGGGTGATTTGTGCCACATGAAATCAACAAAGTACAAAAAGTAACCGGGCGCAAGATGAAAACATGAAAATACAATCTACCACAAAGTGGTTTGTTTGTTGCATTTTCATGTTTTCGCCCGGTGCCCTTGATGTAAAATACAAACCTTCATAAAATTTCTTATCATAGATATTGTACATGTATTAGCACAGTTATATTCACTTTCAAATTGACCTGTTATAAATAATGGCACAACCAATAACTGTCTTAGCCCTTTTTAGTAAAAATAATTATACAATAATAATTATATAAATATAAATTGTTATTTTAATTAAGACTATGAGTATGTAAGGTTTTTTTTCTTATTTATTAATTAAGAATTAATTATCTGTTAATTTAAAAATCTAAATATCTGTCATGGTTTAGAACTGTTCACTATTTAGGGGAGAAAATGTGTAAGCGGCCAGATAGGTCAATCGCTACAGCCGCAGTACATTATTCTGTGGGTCACAGGTTTGAGTTCTGGTCAAGCTGAAAGTTTTTCTCATCCTGTTACTGCAAATAACCATTAGTTTAATTTACTATGCTTTGTAAACATCAGAAATTCAAGTACATGAATCAATATAGTGGGGGAAAAGGTTTAGGTTTAGAACTGTTTCATTATTAAAGAGAAAATGTGTAGCCGGCCGGATAGCTCAGTTGGTCTTCTGAAAGTCATGGGTTCGAGTCATGGTCAGGCAGTTTCAGTTAGGGTTTAGAAGTGGTTTTTCAACTGACACATGTTTGATTCATTTAATAGATTGCATTTAATTTGAAATGGACAAAGGCAGTATTGCGTGATACTTTTAAATCTACAAAAAGCTTTTGGTACAGTTGATCACACTATACTGCACATGAAGAAGTTCTTTTTTCTTCTTCTTCATGGAACTTCAAGCATCTGCCATATGTAATGACATTCTTGCATGGTTCAAGTCTTGTCTCTGATAGCAGCTGGTGAATTTTGCTGGTACTCCTTCTCTCTGAATACCTATGGTGTCCCCCTGATGTTCATTTTAGGTCCTCTTTTATGTCTAATATATGTCAATGACATGTCTGCAACCCTAAGCAATAAGCTTTTATTATATGCACAGGCACATTAGTATCAGACTTGGGAAGAAAAAATATTACCAGATTGATAAAAAAACCTGTGTTCATCTTAAAAGTGTCACAAACCAAAAAAAAATGTAAAATGATGACCCCCTTTAAAAATATACTTCAAGTTAATAGTATATTTTTAAAGGGGGTCATTATTTACATTTTTTTTTTTTGGTTTTTGACACTTTTAAGATGAACACAGATTTTTTATTAATATGGTCATATTTTTTCTTCCCAGGTGTGATACTTGTGCCTGTCATTATATGATGATGACTCAGGTATCCTTGTATCTGGTAAAGTAAATCTTAAGATTGGTTTATTGACTATAAATTGTCTTTGCATCTTGGGAAGACAGAGTCTATTCTTTTTGGTTTAAGATTCAACATAAACTGGGCCAAGCCTCCAGGTCACGTGAAATTTGGTACTGCTATAAAGTACACATCTTTTGTTAAGTATTTAGGTGCAAACCTGGATCAAATTCTTTTGGCGTCGCCCTTTGATGCTTTGCATCAATGCTTTTCTTGTAATCCTTTAAACTCATTTTTGTTGCATTCACAGTCTATGTCATTGGTACAGCTCAGTTATTTTTAGATATGATCATTTCTCACATCAAATTAGGTAAACCATGCCCGTTTAACTCACAACGAGTGAAAAATGTCCATCGGTAATAATGTTGTGAGCAACTTCCGTTCCACGTTGTGAGCACCCATCTATGACGAGTGACACGATAAACAAGGTGAGTTTTTCATAATTTTTGAAGATTACAGACATTTATGTAAAAATATCGAAATGCAGTTAGCTAGCGATGTGTTTTCCGAGTATGCACATGTAAAGATATTGCCTGTTGGTGGACAATTTGATTGAAAAACCGTGCGACCCAGTCACTCGGGGTAGCTGAAAAACTGGAGACAACTTCTCTT
The DNA here is from genome assembly GCF_026571515.1 of Ruditapes philippinarum. Taxonomy (NCBI): domain Eukaryota; kingdom Metazoa; phylum Mollusca; class Bivalvia; order Venerida; family Veneridae; genus Ruditapes; species Ruditapes philippinarum. The sequence goes on along the minus strand of NW_026855733.1, from coordinate 8,386 downwards.
TGGACCTAATTTAACATTGAAAACGTCGATTCTGGTGACGTCATGTGCATTCTAACCTAAAACAGATGCCCACAAGTCTTCAGCGTAAATTATTATCTGAAAGTCTTCGTAGAAACGAAGATATACTCTTTTTTGCTTTAATCCTCGTTGTGAGCACCATAACCTCGTTGTGAGCAAGACAAACGCAGTGCTTGTCTGGTTCTAATATGTAATTCAAATGGCAAGAATACAATTTTCAATCTACCACAGCAATTAAAACGTTTTTAAACAGCAGCATTTCTTTGCAAGAGGTTTTTTCTAAGAGAAATATGTATATATACACTAAAAATGTCATTTAAAACTCGGTGCTTGAATAACAAATGAAAGCATGATAATAAAATCAATTAAACTAAATAATAATCAATCTATACTGTTAAAAGGATTATACTGTAACATAAGCCTGAAATATTACTTCTTTTTTATGTATCTATTTTTTTGAAAGTCATAAACTGAAGATAATTGTTAAAATTAAAAGTGACTGTTTGACAAACAATTGAAACACTACCCAGAGCATTATTTGGTCTAGTGCACTAGAAGTGCACATGTATTGCACACCAAGTGCATTTTGTGTAACTTTGTGCAACCTTTAGTGTGAACTCAACTGTAGTCCAAATGAACCACTTTTCGAAGTGTTAAATGTAACGTACATGTAAATGATATTTTCCGAGTTTTCCTTTTATCATTTTTCCACTTCGATGTTTCGTAAATTCCTCGTTTACGGAAAGTTATTCAAAGCGGAGCATGCGAATAGCAATTATTGTAGACTAGTTCTAATGTTTAAGGCTATAAATGTGATTCATTTACTTCAATTTAATACGCAAAAATGGGTCTGACGACCTCTCTCCAATAAAGTAATATTGCATTATCTTCTACTGAAACTTAACTTCTTTCCTGGACAAATTATATGTATAGTACTTGGTACATATTTATATATGCACAAAAGATACTGTTGTATGGTCACCGCAGTTTTTGTACGAGAGGCGAAAAAAGGAAAAAAAATCGCAATTCCCCACGCAGTGATCTCCCCTTACAGGATTACTGGCCGTAGCGTAATTTGAAAATTTCGTTGATCTCGATAATAGAGTTATCGCCCCTTAACAATTCACAATCGCTGGACATTGTTTAAATTGTTTAATATACAATTTGAGATGATCAAACATAATCAACTAAACATCAGATATCGAGCTTTATTTAGCATAAATTATCACTCAATGAAAGACCATTTAAATTGAATGAAATAATGCAAAATGGAATCAATCATATAATGCAAGTTTAAATATCATAATACAATGTAGAATCAAACATAATGCAAGTTCAAAGGTTATCAAACAAACAGAATAAATGCATTAATTCTGTTCTACACTTTGAAGAATCACAAATGAATTGTCATTTTGCAGAAACACCTTTTTTGGCGTCTGCCAGGGACACATTTCCCTCCGCGAGCTTCATACTCTGAAGAATCACAAATAAATTTTCATTTTGCAGAAACACCGTTTTTGGCGTCTGCCAGGGACACATTTCCCTCCGCGAGCTTCACATAAACCTTTTTCGAATTTGCTTGATCCAACCCTAATGACGTCATGGCATTTGCCTCTTTTGTTATTATAACTGCAGTAACGAGCATTTCCTTCTGAAAACATCAGCATCAGGAACATTGCTAACATAGATATAAATTTGATAATTCCAAACAGCTTCATTTTTTTCTCTGGTTTGAGAGTATATCCGCTTTGCTTGTTTTCAAGATCTGAAAAAAGAAGAGCACAAAACAATTGAAATTTTCAACTTTTACCATTTACAAAACAAACAACACTTTTATACCTATAATTGATATTATCTATATATTTTCCCTGCTAGCACTTAACTATTTAAATGTAACTTATTGTTAAATTTTGAGCGTATTTCCACGATTCTTTTTCCTCTGTAGAAAATTTTATTACTTATCATTCCGTGATTATAACGACTTGGCCGATTAATCTTGAATTAAATGAATTCCTTGTGTTATTTCTCCTAACTACTTTTCCACTCACATGTTTCAATGAATGAAAATATTGACGGCAACGAAATACCTTGACACATGCATGTCTTTTGATTTTAGACCGGAAGTGGTTTTATATAATCTTTACTGTTCGCCAATGTTTGTCTGCCAATAAAATCGTTATATTTTGTATAAAGAATTCGTTCCTCAAAAATTAATTTCTTAAAACTCTGTATATAACCTATACAAATCGTTCTTTTGAATTATGAAAATTTTGTGATCATTCTTAAATCATGAATATTTATTATGCATAATTATGTCATGAATATTCAAGATTAAACGCATATATTACCTTATTATGATATTCATCTGGAAGTATCTTGTGATTTTAAAATCTACAACACTTGTTCGAATATTTATACTATCAAAGGGGGAATTCCAATTAGTTTGCCATTTATTTTAAGGATATATTCTGCGAATCGTGTTGTAATTATTCGAAGTAAGGGTGATAATTAGGTTATAAGTGGTAGTTAAGTGCCAGTTTCATTACATAGTTAATTCCTGAATATGAATATTATATTTCCTTGTAACACTTATACAATTTAAGTAATATACTAATTAAAAGAATAAGACATTATATTTGAGGAACATGTGTTGAGTTTATATCGCAAGTAGTATATGATTAATTATCTGTGAGTCACTTATATATGTCTCAGAGACTTTTTGTTTTTATTTTGTTCTTTTTTCAAGAATTGTCCGTTTTACACACATACGCGTTTTGTATTACATAATACATTTATATCTGTGTAATGTTATCATTGCGTAAAACATTTATCTCTAAATTATAAGCAAACATTTAGTTTATACTCTAAACAAGTCTGAAATTGCTAGACTTACTGCCAAAACCTGTTATTTTATCCTACAAGTTTTATACGATATTCCGTATGAATAGTTTTCAGGATCATTTTCATGATGTAGTAAGTCATTTAGTCTTTGTATATTTTGTATAATAAAGTATAAATATATTTTGTTATATTTACTCGATGTTAGGTGACCAAGTCAGGAGACAGCATTTGTCACAAATGACAAGAGGGATACGCTTAATCTGCTAGGAATATTACTTATATATTGACAGTGTTGGTTGTACTGGTTTATCATAATGCTTTGGACATTTATTGATAATATTCAGCACTAATCCACGTAATGTCGAACAGTGGGTCCGGGGCAGATAACTCGTATTCGGGGCCCATAACTCTGACCTATTGTATCATTTTTCTGAACTTTGAAGTTCACTCCTAGTGCACTAGACCATTATGAACTGGAAAGTGTTTCAATTTATAATCAACTTTAATTTTAACAACCATCTTCAGTTTACGACTTTCAAAAAATTTTTTAGATACAGTAAAAAAGAAGTTATATTTCAGACTTTTGTTACAATATAATCCTTTAAACTGTATGAATTGATTAAAATTACTATTATTATTATTATTATTATTGTTATTATTTAGTTTAATTGATTTTATTATCATGCTTTCACTTAAACTTCTTATTTATTATTCAAGCACAGAGTATCATTTTCTGTGTATAGACAGATTTCTCTTTTAAAAAAAGAGACGAAAAAAGTGCGACCTCTTGTCGCGCGACAGAAAGCTAATTCTACGCAATATTTACTGGCGCGCAACAGTTAGCTCCATACGCGATATTACCTAATTTGAAGTGAGGAATGATCATATCTAAAATATCTGAGCTGAACTGTGAATCCAAACAAAATGAGTAAAAAAAGATAATTATTTAAAAAAAATGTTGGCCAAATATTCCATCCTAAAAACAATACTGTTGTAGAGGACTAGTTTCAACTTTTACAATATTGTAGCTATTATAAATGTTTACTGCTTTTATTTTCCGAAAACGCTATTCACAACACATTAATCTATTTATACAGTTTAAAGCATTATATTTATATACTGAACGAACCACTGTTCGTAGTGTTAAATGTGCATGTAAATGATATTATCCGAGTTTTCTTTTATACCGACTTGTCCACCTCAATGTTATTTTTTTCGTTAAGTAAAGTCGTATTTTGCAGCGGATCATTCGCTTAAGAACATTTGTAGACTGGTACTTTTTATTTTAGGGTGTAAATGAGATTCAGTAACTCCAATTTTCAAAATGTATGCAACCAGCATTCATCCTCAACACTGTGGAGAGGTCTAATTGTAGACTATTTCTAATGTTTAAGGCAATAAATGTGATTTATTTACTTCAATTTGATACGCAAAAAAATGGGTCTGACGGCCTCTCCAATAAAGTAATATTGTATTATCTTCTACTGAAACTTAACTTCTTTCCTGGCTAATTTATATGTTTAGTGCTTGGCACATATTTATATATATTCACAAAGGATACTGTTGTCTGGTCACCGCAGTTTTTGTACGAGAGGCGAAAAATTTAAAAAATCCGCAATTTCCCCACGCAGTGATCTCCCTTTACAGGATGACTGGTCGTAGGGTAATTTGAAAATTTTGGTATCTCGATAATAGAGTTTCCGCCCCTTAACAATTCACAAACGCTGGACATTGTTTAAATTTGTTTAATACGGGATGGAACACCATATGTATCTCAAACATTAGCATCGGTAAAAAGTACATGTATATGTGTGAATTTCCGCTGCTCCAAACGTGAAGCATAACACCAGATGTGACTGTGAAAATAGGTCAATCGCAGGGTAAGTTTTTTAAACAGTTATATAAAATTCAATCCATTATTTTTAAAGAAAATCGGAAGGTGTTTCTACCCACCTGACTCTCCTCTATATTACCTATCTTTGTTTTTGATTTCTATGCAAGAATATCCCGATGAAGACTGCATAGAAATCAAAAACAAAAATGGGTAGAAACGCATCTACCTACCTACCTACCTATCTATCTGTACACGTACATGTACATTCATTTAAATACTTATACAAGATGTAAATTTTATGAAACGTAGCCTTTGCAGGGTATTATTAAAATAAAATTTAGACAAAAATTAAAAAAAAATAAGAAGAGGTAAATTCAAAATCATTATCGATTGTTCATAATTTTTTTATATCGTTAATTCAAAAAGAAAAATTATGTGTTGTTTTCATTAATATTAATCATTTAGTTTTTCTTCCTTTTTGGTAAATTTGCACTGCTGGAGACCAGGTAGATTTTGCATAAGTGTTGTGAACTAGTAAGAAAGATAACCCAAGTAGGGTTTAAAGTTCAAGAAAAAGAGATAAACATGACCACTATGTTTTAGTAGTAATGTAAGTTACTTAAATATTCATTTGTAGTGTCAAGCTTGTGAAATACAGATTAACCATTTTAGTCATTTAAAAAGCACAGGGGCGAACAACGAAAATGGCAACCATCCAGGCTCCGGTGAGTGGTTTAACTCGTATATTCAATTGCCCACAGGGACCAAATTTCTTATTTTTAGATAACATTTTGATAAAATGAACTGTTCTCTTTCGGTAGCCTATCTTGTCAGACTGGATAACCTTGCATTGCATAGTGCATTAAAAAGGAGTAATATTTTTTAGTAGAATCTTTATTGGTTAGACATGTGTGCAAAATATTGAGTTATTCATTTATCGATAAATCGATGTTTTACTTTACATGTTAGATATACTAAATAAGAGTTCCTCTAAGCTAAAGTTGTCACAAGAAATAAGTAGCTGTGCTTATTATTCGCTAAGAATTCAGTTTATAAATAAACGTATTTAGATGGAACGAAATCACTGTGGATTTCTTCAAGAAAGTGAAAATCAAAAATGCTTTTATAAATATTAACTGCATAATCATGTTTAGTGAAGTTAAACTGAGTGTAATGTTTTTTTTGTTGAATTTGATCAAATTAAGAGAAACCATCCACCATGTCAAAATTCCTGATTCCGTTGTATTTTTCTCATTTTCTTTTGTAGTTTAGCTACAGCAAAACGATATATAGTCCGGTAAGTAAATATCTAAATTATTATCTATATCTAAACTAGCTATTATCTATATCTTAACTAGATTTTATCTATATCTAAACAAGCAATTATCTATATCTAAACTAGCTATTATCTATATTTAAACTAGCTAATATCTATATCTAAACTAGCTATTATCGAAAAAAAGTAATATTACTACCTTGTTCATATCTTTTATAAGTTTTATGCATATATTTAATGTTTAGCATCCGTCCACATTAAAAAAAAGATTTAATATGACATTTTAAATTTCGTTTTTGTATGACTATTAGCATATCAATTTCGCATTACAGAAGACACCATTTGAATACAAACTTGGTTGCCTTTATCCAGGCAAAGTATTTTCTATCAGTGGTATTCCATTTAAAGGTGCACAAAGGTAAAACAAAATTTAGTATTATGGATAGTGATTATATATAAAATCTAATCAATGCTTTAATTATAAGATTTGACAAAAGTTTTTAACTGCAGTATTGTGATAAAAATTATCTTAGAATACATAAACCGTCATATGTTATTAAATACCATAATGAATGTATCGTCCTTTCAATAGTTTTACTGTGGATGTAAGAACTGAAAATTATACTGCATTCCGCTTTGACGTACGCTTTAATGGTGAGGACACAGGTGTGATAGTTAGAAAATCTTCAACAGGAACTTGCAGTTGGGTGTGGAGGAGAATTATTTGAATGGACCATATCCTTTCATACAAGACAAGTTTTTTGAAATGGTTATACTGGTGGACAATTTCTGTTACAAGGTACTTACTTCATTTACTGACAATCTATTTATTTTATTTTATTTATTTTTTTGGGAGAGGGGGTTCTTTTTGTAAATGTGTTTTATGTAATTTTGTAGGTAAGATTGAAAACTTGATAACTAATTTTTGTACGCGAACCTTTTTCTGAAATATCCTTAATTCACACCATGAATAGAAAGAATTCTCCCATCGATGCTTAATGGTTTATACAAGAATAAAAATGATAAAGGGTGGGGCTACTAATTTGTCAGCGGATTTAAAATTAACACATTAATGAAAGCATTTTCATGTATTGATAACACAAACAATATATTTCATTTATGGTGGGATATTTCTGCCAATAGTTAACCATATGATTATCACGTTAACTATCTGACGAACTAGTTATTTTTCGTGAAGGATATTTATCAGACTAACATGACATTTTCATATAGTATTTTAGTCAGTGTATCCAGTCTCGCACAGAATTAAATCATTAAAATACAAACTGAATGGAGTTTATCCTTTTTTTCCACACAATAGCTGTTTTGCAAGCATCTTTTAAGTTTTGAACCAGTGCGATAATAGAAAAACATAGTAAAATTGTTCTTCAAACACTTTTATTTGTTCTTTTTAGAAATTTAACATTTTGTCTTGCGTTTTAAAGGTTATGGTCAATGGCGAGCCTGTCGTCGAGTACAAGCATCGAATTGCAATAGATGAGGTTGATCGTATTGAGGTCTATGGAGATGTACGTATCACTAAAGTCGGAATACAAGGATGAAAAAACAACGAGGCTATTTACTCCTACTAATGAAATGTCATTGCATGTGAATGTCTTATATTTAATCAGAGTTTCTTTCAATTTGTGTATCCTGACTTTTCAAAGTGTAACGTATAATTGATGTCATTCTCTCCTTAAATATAATAAAGACTTTTTTCTTTTCGAAAACAATAAGTTTCATTTGATTTAAATTGCCATATTATATAAGTAAATTAGAATAACAACAAATTTAATCAAGGCAGTGTTTTCATAATCGGAATGTGATATTAAGTAAAAGATTGCTTATCATTTGTTGTTGTTTGATACTGTTTCCGTACATGTACAATAGATAGCGAGGTTTTACGGAATGGTCAGCTGTGCACTGCATACCTTTAGAAGAGCCGAATAAACTAGACGAATGTCTTTTTAGATCTGCGCAGTTGTTGAAATTCAAGCACAAAAATTCTTTTACGTCTGTACTATAGTAGTACTCGTTTTATACTGTGATAAATGACAAGAGGGATACGCTTCACTTAATATTGTAATGTTCTAGGAATCTTACTTATATATAGATAGTGTTGCTTGTACTTGTTTAATCATAATGCTTTGGACATCAATTGATTATATCCAGCTCGAAAAGTGGCTCCGGGGCAGATAACTCGTAGTCAGGGCCCATAACCCTAACCTATTGTGTCAAGCAGGGGCTCTCATTTTTTGCACTTTGATCATTCCTAGTGCACTAGACCATTATGCACTGGACAGTGTTTCAATTTACAGTCAACTTTAATTTTAACAACTATCTTCAGTTTAGGACTTTCAAAAAAAAAGATTACAGTAAAAAAAGAAGTAATATTTCAGAACTTTTGTTACAATTTT
>NW_026855732.1:0-179356 GCF_026571515.1 Ruditapes philippinarum | reverse complement strand
GAAAATTAAAATTTTTATTCTCTAATTTCCTTTTTTAAAAAAAAAATAATGTTGTCTAAATATTAGTCCTTTTTTTAAAGAAAAAAATAATATAGAAATAAATTTAATAGAATGCACTTATATATTATATCAAATTTACTGATAAAAGTCTAAAGTTTAATTACCTCAATTTTTTTTTTTTTTTTGTAAATAAACCAAATCACATATTAGAGATGACCAAAAAAATAGTGCGTCTTCAGAAAAAAATACAAAATAAACACAAAAGTACTGACATATATGTCCAATTCAAGTATCCAATAAACACAATTATTAAAACACTATTAAAATATATAAACACAAAATATCACAAAAACACAGTTTATGTCCGAAAATCCTCCTTTTACATGTATCCTTCCACGCGTAAATATAAAACAGTCACTGTTTGTAATGTTGTACGCGGTAAACAGCTGTCATGGGCCCAGAGAAATACCTATAATGTAGAGAGCCTGGAAACTGAAGGGGAACACTTCAGCTCCTGACTTCCGCAGAAAGGGTTGCCGGCGCTGTCTTCGGGGTGTCTGGATCAAAATAACACCACCTCTGGTACAGTAGAACTGCCCTTACTGTAGAATCAGCTGATGGCCCTGGTTTTCTTGGTTACATCATTCCTCATCGGGGAGCCATTTTGTAGAGTATGGTTTGGGTAAAATTCATGACCAACTCTGACTGGGTGTTCAATATTTTTATTTTGATGATGTGTAAATGAAACCTATAAAATGAATAAACAATTATAAATACATGAAATACAAAACACAAATTAAAATACAAATTCAATATCGATATCATTTCAACATTTCATATTTTAAACAATTCCAACTATTTAATTATTACATTTCAATGTATTTCTTTTAAGTTAATTAAACTAAAACATATCTTACCAGGTGCAACTGGCTGACCTCTGTTATATAAAATTATAAATATCAAATCCGTTCTATAAAGAACAAACGTAAAGTTGATTTATATAAATACGTACAATATTCAAAATGTTCTATGAAGAACTACTGAAGTTCACCTTACAATGCAAAATATGAAAATGATTTCTTAGTAAAGGAATGTAAATAGCCCCTGCATAAAATGATATGAAATCACTCTCATCCAATCACATTCTTACTTAACAAATATACAAGATATTTATTGGACATCACTTAACAACACAGGACATGACAAGGACATAACAAGAGACAGTTCACTGAGCATAGTAACTCACAACAAGAACAAGACATTACCCATAATTCTTATAATGATGCATGAAAATGATGTCATGTGATTACGCCTGAATGAATGAAAATGTACAGTTAGTTATTCACTACAGTGATTACAACTGGGATGAGTAAATAGATAGGCAGTAAATTGACCTTATCTACACATAAGTTTAAACAGTGTAATTTGTTAATCTAGTAAATGTGAACCTTCCATTTCGAATGGGAATCCAATCTTCTGAATATAAGGCATACTGAGTTATATTGATTTTGCATTTGGAATTCAACAATAAAAACAATACAATAGAGTTATAGTGATTCGAATACAGAGCGTTATCAAATTTTACCGTCATTACAAATTAATTGATAGAAATTCCATTATTATTAAGAGCAAAATGTGATGCAAGTTTACTTACGACGCTTCTTTTGTGCTTCGTCGTTTAATATCAATCTTATAATTAAAACATTGTCTTCAGAATAATTTAAATTAATATAAAACGGTATAATTTACTGCAAAAATGATAAAAATATAAATTAATTAAATGATTATGGTTTGAATAAGCAAACAGAAGCAAACCGAAAATCAAAACACAAACATTTAGTCTTATGTCATATAGAATTAAAGTTACTGTTTATTTTTGAGCCTGTTTCGTATTTGTTTGTTAAAAAAGTTACAAAATAAGAATAATTTAAGAAGCTTATCCATATGATTTTTTAGAAATATTTTTTCATAGTCGTAACAAATGTTATGTAATCATATCTTTGACTATCATGCAATCAGAATGGGTTATTTATAAAAAAATAAACACATCCTCCAACAAAATAATGTTCCTGATACTTGTATAAATAGTATCTTGTTTTTTTAGAATTAATGGATTCATTGATTCGTGGTTGAAGAGTTATTTTTCTCTCCCCAGTATTCAGAAACAAGGACATTTCCTCGTTGTTGATGTACAACAGTACGCATAAGAGGCCTCACAAAATAGAACTAAACGCATTACTCAAGTCTTTCACGATGCCTTTATTCATTACAACACAGATAATTTGAAGAAAAGACCGGTCATGGCCACACATCAATTTTCCGATCTTCTGAAATTCTTTGTCATTGTAACGAAATGCTTTAAAAAAATGAGTTGATTGTTTGATTATATATTCTCTTTGTTAGCATTAAATTTTGTCTTCAATATGTTTACTAATCTAACTTACACCGAACAAACTGATATCATAATGTTTACATTATTGTTAAATGAAGCACCGTGTTTTTAGAATTATTAAGCGTTTTAAGTAAATTCAATTCGGTTCAATTGTGCTTAAAAGGCGATTATGAAAAGATATGTAAGATCATATCAATGTTTTAGATTCCGTTACTAATAAAACTGAAAATATACGTACAGTAAATATATCTAAAACAATATTGATAGCAAAAACAAATTTTATGATTTCCAAGTTAGCATTTTAACCCGCTACCTCCAATATCTCAATATCGTTGATAAATGATAATTACTTAATCGAAAGTGAAAACTGGAACAAATCACGACTTACAACAACTTGAAACACGGTGCAATGGAAACAGAAGCCGAGGCCTTAAGACATTAATAGAATAAAGTACATTGCCCTAGATGTTTATGCTCGGGAAATTTGTTATCTACAGAACAAAAATGAGATTGTGTCCTCTATTACGGCCTAACAACGCCATATCGTTTTATTGATCAATGATATTAGCTGTTTTGTGATAAACTAAGTTGCCAAATCCATTTCCAATCATCTGTTTGAAATTATTCCGGCGATATATCCGACACAATAAATCATTTGCAGGCGACCACCAAATACTGTTGGTTTGAACAAAATTAAATTCCTTTAAGTGTCTTACTTGCTCTCTTTTAATATCAAGCAAATTTACAAATGAGTTAACTAACTTAAGTAATAAAAGGTTTTGAAGGAGGCAATGAACTTGACAATTTGGTATTGATATTGATATTGGTAGTGAAAATCGGAATTGCAAGGAAAAGAGGAAAGTAAAATTTTGGGATAACGATTACATTTGTGTTAATCCGGCATTGTGCTTTTTAATTTGTAATTATCATAAAAATGCTCAAAATAATCCAAATTATTCTTTAAATATCTAAAACAATCAATCCTGTACTACCTCATATTTAAGCAGTGCTATTGATTCATGGCAAAAAAATCGATTTACCATATCTGTTCGTATGGTCCGGTTGCAATGAAACCGATGGCATTTAGACAAATTTATCCTAGACACTATAAATCACTCCAAAATGACTGCTCGATAAGCTCTATGGAAAATGATAGCCATTGATGTTTTGTATTTGCTAAACATGAAACTTTTGCAATATATAATATGTCTGCTAGTATTAAAAATAAAACATATATGAGCAAGGAACAACCTGGGAGAGAAACTTTCAATTAATGCAACAATAAATAAAATATCTGGCCCAGTGGTCACCGGCATTGCACTATACATAGAGATAAGAGAGGTGTAAACACTTTCAGCGACGTTTCTTAGCACTGACATGATGGAATTGTTAATAATATTAATGGGATTTATATTCCATCTGATGAAGGTTCAGACCAATAACTTGTGAGCAAAATTGCAGATCATTTACTCATTCCGTTTTCCCAAAATTAATTATTTAAATGGTTGAAAATGACCTAAAATTCAAAAACGTTACAAGGATGTTTAATCAAACTGGGCCTCGAATAGCATAAAATTACCTTAAATTCATTTTTTGTCTGAGGATATGTATTATTTAACTTTGGAAGATTTTGCTGTTTTAAGTGTCTCAGCTGAAAAAATTTAATGTTTTCGACTTTTGGATCTCATTGGAGATTCTTTAATATATGGAAAACTAAAAACCTTTGTTTATTGTATTTTATATGTTCGTATGAAGGTCAATGCCAATACCATTTCTTTAACTTAACAATGTAAGAAAGTGTCAAACAGACCACAACCGTAAAGACACGTTTGTACTTTCTACCACACCTAGAACATATGTTTTAAATTCTTAACCTCAGCGTTTTAAAACTTAACTTCAGCATACGACGTAGCAGGTATTGTTTGTATTTGCATGAATTTCCCGAGGATGTCCCTAATTCGCAATCACGGGCAAAGCTTTTAAAAAGTAGTAATGCACCTTTTAGTGTATGAACGATAAATAGTCTCTCGGACGACCGATAAACTAGGTCCAACTTAAAAAAAAATAATTATCTGACAGTGTCAAATACAAGTGAATTAACACATAATTACAAGAAATTTTATCTGAAAAAAAAATCAACTGGACAAATCTAAATAGTATTTTAAACTGTATTTTTGTACCGGGATGAAATTGATAAAACGAACACATGACGTTATTTGTTATACGAAAATAGTTCTATTATGGATGATATGATATTTTTAACCGCAGAATAAGATTATAAGATAGTCTTGAACAAAATGTTATTCTTCATCATATAAATGTTTATTCCAAATAACTTAGAAGGTTATTGACATTTCATCAAACAACAATTGATAAGAATATCAAAATGAAACATTTCTTTTGTTTTTATTTATATTTTAAATACTAATGGAAAATGTTCCAGTTGTAGACCAATCCCCTTTCATGACTTTTATGTAATACATACACTTATTATAAACATGAGAGACGATCAACTTAACAATGTCAACTATCTTATGATTTCATACTGTCCAAAAATGTTACTGTTATTTCCATTTTCTTCATGATGGCATCAGTGTTAATGTCAAGTGATATAAAAGTTGATTAAGACAAATAATGCTTATCATTTTAAGTTTTTAAAACAATTTATGCTAGGAAAATACCCAATGCTCAAAGTTTTAATTGCAAAAGCATTAGGTAAATTGGGATATGATATTAAAGGCCCATTTTGTCTTAGCAATACTTTTATTTCAATTTCTCAAAAGCTTTTAAATTTTGGTGTACTTTTATAGTATCCGAAAGGTTACTCATTGGCCATTTGCATGGACCATATTTTTCATCTGTTGCTATTTGGCAATTAGAACATTTACAGTGAATAAAAATTTTGTATCGACGTCAAAAACTACTTAGTTTACACTTTGCTTCTTTAATTACAAATTGTTTCACATTTATCGCTGCTTCCTTCCAACATTCTCTCAATTATATAATTCACATTTGCCCTTTCTTAAGAAGTAAATATTTATTCATTTCTGAGGCATAATGTCCCTCTAAACTGAAGAGTAATGTAATCATTTAGATTTAATGTAAAATGTTTTGTTTTACTTGAAAGGCAGCCAAATATCTATCGCCTAAATGTCAAATATACAATACAAATGTTAAGAAGAGTTTTGATATTGCAAACTCGAAATTGTCCTAGATATAACATTTTATGTACCAGTACGTAATACAAATATATATAATTATACTCTTAAGCGTGAAAAAATAAAATTAAATGTTAGCCTTTCCGATTTGCATAGCATTTAATTATGAACAAAACTATGAAAACAATCATAGAAAAAATATCTTACGGTTTCGCCCATGGAAGGGATCTTCACACTGGTTGAATTACAATTGAATGCATTTATTATGATAAATGATGTTTTGCCAAGGAATAACATAAAGACATATTAAGTTTTATATGTTTTATCTCTTTACAGTACATTAGATGGTGCCGTTCCTATTTATAGTTCACAGATGCACATTCTGTGAAACAATTGTCTGTATACCAGTTATCGGAACAATTAATTCATTTGTATTGCCATTCAGGTTCAAACTATTTGCCAAGATTAATGCTCTTAAGATGCAATCCATGCGTGAAAACAAGGTGATTTTCCCTACAGCTGCTTTCTAAAGTGTTTTATTGTAGTTATTTTGCTCTTAAAAAGACACCCTAGGAAAGTCGGTCACAGAGAGATTTGAATATTCCTATTGTAAAATGATAATTCCTTTAAGATAGACAGAATAATCGTAGCCTTGTACCACATTTATGCAAATGTGCCGTCCGTTTTATGTCACGCAAAGTGCAAATCTAGGCCACTTTGTCTGATGATACAAATAATATTTGTATCACATTCATTTGACAAAAATCAAAAATCAAAACACACACAATAGCCTAACTGCATACAAAACTTCAAACTTCTAAAGTCATTACTATACAGTTCTTTGCATCAAATGAATGCACAATGACTGTAGACCCTAGAATACTCATTTTATGCTGGACTTCAGTTTTCCCTCAAAAATGAAGAAAATGGTTGATTACAATATGTCGAATACGATTAAAAGGGTGAGCAGATAATATTCTTTTGATTTTTCTTCAAAAGAAATCATTCGTAAATGACTATGACATGTTTGAAAATTCTCATTAGAATATGCAGTAATGTGTCTTTGATGTGAAAGATCTAAATAAAATCGATGCTGATTTATCTTTACTAGCAAAATAATCATCATTGGTAGAAAATGAATAGTTGGATTAAACCAAAATTAATGTTTTCTGTCATAAATGACAGAGTTATTACGGAACAGTATTGTTTCCTCAACGCGTAAACATCAAAGAAAGAAATTTATTTCGTAGAGATGTTATATGATGGGATAAAGTTATCTTAAGTGCAATGATTTTAATATTTTGATTCATTTACAAAAGTCTCGTAATATATTGATAGACAAATACATGTACTACTAGCACTTTTGTTTGTGTTTTTTATAAAACACGTAGTCAGAAAAGGTTGTTTTTGTAAGTATACTTAAATACATTTACTATTAAACTATTAAACACACATATTCAAATAACGTAAAAACATTTCTGTCATTGTGATAATAACTGTTCCTCCTTTTATATTTGTTTGTGGAGTTGGAACAATCCTCAGTAGAGAATATTTCGAGAATTATAAAAGCCCGAGTTTAACTTGCACCCGTCTTACATACATATTTAGTATCATTCAATAAATTACTTAATTCAAAATTGATAGGTCACCTTTTGGTTGATAAAACATATACGGACACGAAAGTTGACATGTCCAGGGTCAGTATTCACTGCGTCTGAAATGGCGGATGGACCCTTATTAAAGCCTAGAATACATACATAGATACGGCTTTGACTTATGTAGGTGTTATGAATTTCAAGTTTAACCTATTAAGTCAGGATCAATTAAGTGTTACAAATAAACCTTGGAAATAATTTAGTTTTTATAAGTAGTTTGAACATTCAAATTTACTGCTTGTTTCCATCAAAACTTTTGCTGTCAATATTTGGTACGTTTAGGGTAAATCAGCATATAAAACTAAAAGACAGCAATTAACTAAAAAACTATCAAACATATATATTGGAACACAAATATTGCAATCATTCTATTTTTCTGTGTTGCATATCTTATGTTTGTATTTTTATGCAATATATTGACATCTATTTAATCGATATAAGTTAATTATTTAAAATCGTATCCAATTTAATTTGAATGTATGTTTGATACAGGCAAGATCTAGAAATTTTAATTCGTTTTTGTTGTTGTTGTTACTTTACGGCATTGAATATATTCTTAATAAAAAAAAAAGATTTTTCCGTCTTCAATTAATCGATATTAATCTGATTTCGTTTTATTTCATTCTTGTTCAACCTTTTTATAATACAGTTCAGATAAGAAACAAGTTGATTTACATCATAAAATTGCTACTTTTTGTCTGAAAATCAATATGTCTGTGAATTATTACTTCATTTGTTTTATTGAATAAATGTCTAAAATTATTTTCAAATTGATATTTTTACTCTAAAATTACATCGATATCATCTTGATACTTGTGTTATAAAATTATAATATCTCCCAGAAATATTCCAGTGTGTGGCGAAGTTTATTTCTGTAGATTTCACACGATCGCCACGTTGGACTTTGGTCTCTTTTATTCAAAACAAAATATCATTTCCTGCAAGATTTTCTTTTTAATAAATCACATTATTTTACTTCATTTTACAAATAAAATCGTGTGTAAATTTGTTTAACTAATGATCCAAAATCTCTCATTCCATTGCCTTTATATAGTCATCAGTGAACATGTAATAAGCTAATAAGCATAAATTTCATGAAACGTGAGACTCCAACGGAGACTCATCGGTTCATCAAATGACTCCGTCAATATAATTGTAAATGTATCATAATCGATGTTTGCGACAAGGTCATCAATGCAATGACTTTATTACAATAAGTTCGTTGTAAATTTGATTAAAACTAATTGTATAAAGGTCTTATGGTTGAATAACAAAAACACAATAACTTATAGAAGCTAGTCAAAAAACAATGGAGACCGTTTTAAATTGTCCGGACATTTTTTCGGATAATAGTCTCGTCTTCTGAAACAAAAAAACAACATCTTTGCCGATTGATTTTCCCCCCAAATTTCTCTGATTAAAATAACTGCAGTTATGATTCCATCTCAGTGAATAATAGGGAATCAAAAAGATAATTTCCTTCCAAATTCTTTTTCAATAGTAAAACAAATCATTCGTGAAACACACAAATTATAATTATATGATTCAAGAGCACAAATCTAGAAGTACTATGTAACTTAAAAAATGAAGAAAACTAAGGAACAAACTACCAGAAGCTTTACATGAAATTATTCAATATATCTAAAATATCGGTCAAACAATATTTCATAGATTTTATGTTATTGAACAGTTACGTTATCTACATGCAGGGATGGCCTGTCAGTACAGGTTTGTGGTAGAAAAATGTCATTGTATCATTCTTTACAATGACCATTCAATTCTTTATTGTACTCAACAACACATAATAACCTCATAAAATATTACGTTCACATGTAGGTTACATTTATATGAATTTTGGCAACCTATTACATAAGTGCTCAAAGTTTGCTGAGTACCCAAGTGTAACATGTGGTTATTTTTAATGTATTCTGAATATATGAAATAAGATCATGCAATACAACAGTTCATTCCACACCTTATGAAATGTAACGAATGAACTTTTGGATACTGCAAATTAAGAAATAATTTCATTTTTTGATTAAATTTATCAAATAAGCCTCGTTTTCATTTTCCGAATAGAAAATCCATATAAAAAATAATGCACTCCATTTTGCATGGTTTTGATTTATTAATCTAAAACAATTCATATGAAATCAATCTGTCAAAGTAAATCTGTCTGCCGACGTTTATCAATCTAGTAATTTATTCCAGCTATTTCTGTTTTTTTATGAAATTTATAAAATGCAGCTTCCAACTTTGTTTCTTAAGATTTAAATAATAGTGCAGTTGCAAGAGATTAAAACCCCTCAAATTGCATGCTTGCTTTTCAAGTGTCTGTTTATTTTCTGAAACTGTCTGTTGCAGTTATCAACGCACATTTACCTAACATGAAGAAATCCTTTTTTCCCACGTCCTGTTTCTGTCTGGCATATGAAAGTTTAAAATATAAGACTTTAGTTCCGAACGAAATAAGGAAATAAACTAAGCGTCGCTAAAACCGAAGATCTAGCGTTCTCTATTCCGACTGTTAAATGACGTTTTATCATTACATAGCATTTAAAAAAACGAATTTGAGTTGTTTGTCAACTCGTCTTTATATTAGCGAATTTGTAATTATCATGTTAATCTTTAAGAGTCGCTCTTTTCACATAATTTACCTTAAAAGTGCCTAACTATGCTTCCCGACGGCGATCAGAATTTGAATAAAAAGGAAATCGATTGGGAGAAAACAGCAAAAGAGAAAGGTTTTCGTTTTACGAGGCACAAAAATAGCGCTTAATTAGTTCTAATCCAACTTTCTGTTTTCCATATGCGTTTCCACTTTCCAGCATAGACTACATATCAAATTGCCCTTTCCTTTAATGTCTGGCATAAACTTTTTAACAGTGCCTGTTTTCAGTTCACAACAATTAACGTACTATATTTTTTCTGGTCCTTTGAGTTCATTTATTGCAGTAAATTTTTTTGGTATTGTGGTTTTTACGCTGGTTTAAACCCGGTGCCACTGACGCTACAGACGTTGCACTTTCTCTTATTTCTAATTGACATCAAAGAAACGAAACTTAAATTTTCAACAATTTGTTGTTTTTTTTCCAGAATTGTGGTGACGCATAACAGTTGTGTTATTTTCTTCATATGAAATATAATATATGATAAACAAGATCATCAAGGAAAGGCGACGTGAAGCCTCTGATCACCCCTTTACGATGATAAAAGAGGTGAAAATACGAAATAAGATTTCTTCTACATCAGTTATATAAAAAAGGACGCAGGGACTAACCCACCATAAGATTGAGATAAATTGGAACATGTGTACAAACACATTCACGTCAAAATATCTTAAGCAAATGCCATCCCAATTTAAAAAAAGAAGTACAGTCTGAAGAAATAAAAGTGTAATTTATTTCTTTTTTATTTTCATTCAAATTTATCTTAAAAAAATAAATTATGATATACTTAAGTTGATTTTCTTTCTTATGATCTAAGCTTAATGACATATCATGTGAACCCTGCTTCTGAACTAAAAACAGAAAACAAACGAATTTAAAATCAAAATTTTAATTATCTATAAACATTTTGACTCTTGTTTTATTCTGCTATCACCGTCAAAGTTTTCACAAAATGCTAGAGATCTCATTTAAGTATTAAATAACTCTTCTCTAAAATCGTCAAGTGTACCAAACCGATGGTATTTCGAATCATTTCGACCATAGAAAGGACAACAATTTAATAAAATTAATTGAATGTCCAAATGTTCTATATACCGTTTATTCTAATCTAGAGTTCAAACAAATATGGCAAGCTTGTACGAATTGGTATTTATAGTCAATAAACGTGACTTTGATAAATATCCTCGCAAAATTTTATAACGATTTTCTCTTTCTGTACAGATATACTCCGTTCATAACAATATAAGACAGTTAAAAAGGACGTTCAGAGGCCATCCGCTTTGATCTCTATCTTAATTAGAAAATCAAAATATTTTGATTTCTATCAATGTCAATATTTATGTCAATGATTAAGTATGCTTTCTAAAATGATGTCAAATTAAAACTAGAAATACAGGTATGTCTAATATTTAATGAAGTGCTTAATATTTAATCTTCTAACAGTAAAGTCATTATTATTACTGTGTGGCAAGCAATTATTTACAGACAAATGTCGTATACAAAATGCTCATCAAGTGCTTATTGGTTTATTTAGCGTCTTTTATTACGGAAGTAAACATCAAGTTCGTCATCTTTACGATTATAACATTTCAATTTGATGACTTGTATTGAATAAATATATATCAGTATCGATAAATATAGAATACCGGAAGTGCAAATGGAAAAATGAACTGATCTCGCTTACCATTGCAACAACTTGAAACACGACTCATTTAAAACGGATGTCCAAATACATGAATGTAATAAAGTGCATTGGGAAATTTGTTATACATACACAAAATATTGTGTTCTCTACTTCGAACTAACCACGTTATATTGTTTCCAAAAATATGCCTGTTTCGAACCTTGATTTGAAAGGATATTGAACCTTGATATTTAAGATGTATCAAATAAAAGTAAAATTTAAACGCAACATAAAATTGATGCATGTGGATTTGAATAAGAATTAATTTAAGAGTAGGAATTATTGAATGTGAGATAAATAAATGACGTAAACGATTATGAAAAACAGCTACCTTAAATATCAAACAAAATAATTGTTTACCCTTTTTTAAATTTAAATTTTACGTGTGTATCGAACACAAAATTTGTTTTTTGATAGTTTTACAAATTATGGTTTTAAAATAAATGACCCTTTATTTAGTTATTTCAAAGAAAATTATGGCAACAAAAATTCTGAAAAAAACTTTTCTAAAAATTTATAAATATAACGTCCCAGTTCATTAAAATATCTAAAAAGCCCCTTTGGGAAAGCCCTCACCTTTTCTTGTAGGGGGAGAAATTAAAAAGGAAAAAAAAAGAAGCAAAAAAATTTTATTTCAATTTTGGGGAATGAATATTTTTAAAAAACTTTTTAGTTAAAAGGGGACCTAAACCCAAATAAATTTTAGGCGTGGGGATCTAAAATACTTCCATTTTGGTTTTCCAAATAGTAAAAGGGAAAGAAATTTAAGGGAACGCATTTAACGTTTAAAGGACGGACCAACCATAATTAAAAAATTTGACAAATGTTTTTATATATGTTTTAAACAAAACTTTAAAAGTTTCAAAATTTTTTCCAGATTTTTTTTTCATTTTTTTTAGCAATTAATTATTACTGATTTTATGCATTCGTCTGATATCTGTTTAATCTAAATTTCGTTTCATGTTATTGTTGAAAAATGTAAATATACGTATTTCAACAATGACTGGATTTGCTTTTTAACTAAAGTATATCCTCACCGGTTTTCATGTTAAACAATGGTTATTATCATCACAATTAATATGCTAATCAAACTGCATTTAATTATGACATTTAAACAATGTCACATTTGCAACTTTAACAATGCATCTGAAATTAAAAAAGTCAGTCTCCAAGTTGAAAATAGAAGCTGTGTTACAAAACATTTTCCTGTATATTTAAACAGAGATATAACGTTTTATGTTAGATTGGGTGCATCATTTAGCATTACCGCAGTTAAATTTCTTGAGTCCAAATTCAATAGTATATATCAAGTATTGGCATCAAATGAATGTACAATGGTAGCCTGGGATTCAGACGTTTTTGATTATTTATAACATTTTTTGCTCTATTTATAACATATGCGCTATTCCGTATTCGTTCGTCGTTTTGATAGTCGATTTGCCAAACAGAACCATAAAAAAATTGACAGACTGTAACCCAGTCTAGTACAATGGCTGTATATGCTAAAATTCTCATTTTATTTTGGAATTATAATTTTTTCCTCAGCTGTCAAAACATTTTGAAAACGGTTGATAACACTATGTGGATCACAATTAAATGAGCTGAAAAATATACCTTTGACTTTTCTTCAAAAGAAATCATTCGTAAATGACTATGACATATTTGGAAAATCTTGTTAAAATATGCAGTAATTTGTCTTTGATGTCACAGAAGTAAATTAAATTGATGCTGATTTATCTTTAATAACAAAATAACCATCATAGAGAGAATGAAAAGTTCAATTAAACCAAATGTCATAAATGGCGATATTCCTTGACAAAGTTATTACGAAACCGTACTTATCCTGAACGCTTAAACATCAAGAAATATTTTCATTTCGTAGAGGCTTTAAATTGTATAATGGGATAAAATTAAGTCCTAATGCGTCAGATATTTTGATTCATTTATAAAAGTCTCCTTATATATTGATACATGTGATACCAGCAATATTGTTTGAGTGGTCACGAAACGTTACTTTTACTATTTTTTCATTGGAATTCCACAATAAAAGCAAACAATAGTGTCATAGTAATTTCCTTACAGAGAGGTATACAATTTTTTAAGTTTGAAAATATAGAGTACGTATTTGCACAACCTTTTTTAAAGTGCTTAAATGACAAATTGTTCAGTTAATTTTTATTTTCAATGAATTTTTTCAAATCTTTCAACTAACCTCTTTGCGTGAATTATATAATGCTTGTACAACATTCTGTTTTACTGTTTCATATTGATTTCTTCTTTAAGTTTAGTTTATTTTTAGATTGATTATATGAATGTCAAAGCCAAAAATAAATAAAATAAAAATAAAATGTAAATAATAACACTTTTCATCAACAGACCTTGGCCGGCTACACTTAATGAAATTATAAATGTGACAAGAATGTAAATTTAAGCCTACTAGTGGCAAAAGGACCAGTACAGGCCAAAGTCAGCAGGCACTGTTGCTATGAAGTCAATACATATTTTGAAATTTTGTCGTACAAAAGTGACTAGTTTGGGTCCAGATTGAAAAATGAACATGTCCATTTAAGATATTTGGCATGACAAAAGTTTATCAGCATATAGAAGCGAACATACAGTAGCATTGAATATATTTTTAATTAAAAAGAAAGATTTCACCCTACAATTGATCAATATTAGATATCGTATTTCGTTTTATTTCATTTTATTCAACCTTTTCAATTCTTAATACATTTCAGATAGAAAACAATGAGCAATATAATCTTCTTCTCTGAAAATGCCACGTACTTGGCATTATTTCACTCCCTATCATTATTAGATTTCAAGTTGATTTACATCAATTGCTACTATTTCTCTTTGAATTTGGTTCTTTATTTGTTTCAATGAATAAATGTCTAACATCATTTTGATATACTTTAGACTTAAATACCATCAATATCATCTTGATACTTGTGTTATAAATTTAGAACATCTCCAAGAAATATTCCGGTGTATGGCGAAGTTTTATTTATGTATATTTCACACAATTGCCGAGTTTGGTCTATTCAATTTAAAACAAAAATATATTTTTTTACATAAAATACCTGAATGGTTGTCATTTCCGTTTTTAAAAGAAAATTGTCCATTGTATGATTCCGAGCCAAACCAGGGTAATTTACTAAAGGTTGCTATGTCCGAAGATCTAGCGCTCTCTATTCCGAGGACATTATATAATCACATAACATTTAAAAAGATAAAACAAACAAATATTAGTTGATTGCTATTCAACTTTTAAATTAGAAAATTTGTAATTATCATTTTAAACTTTAAGAGTTGCCTTTTTCACATATTTTTCGTTAAATGTGCCTTAAACTATTACTGAAGCTTCCCGATGGCGATCACATTTTGTATAAAATGGAAATCGATGGGAAGAGAAAAGGAAAAGAAAAATGTATCTTTTTACAAGGCACAAAACGTGAGGCTTAATTACATTTTCATCTGACTTTCTGTTTTCCATATGTGTTTCCAAAATAGACTACAAATCAAATTGCCCTTTCCTTAAATTTCTGGCATAAACAGTGCCTGTCTACAGTTCACAACATTAAACGTATATGTTCGTTTGTAAACTTGTATTTGTTCGAAGCAAAAGGACACATTAAACGCAGTGATTGAAACTTTTACGAATCTGTTATTACCATTACTTGCACGCAGTGGCATCTGGATAGTTTACATACAAACATTTAGTTTTATATGATATGATCATATAACTCTACATATATCTGGACTATTGAAATATGTTTCTTTCTCTAAATATACATGTATATTTATAGCCATAACAGCAGGTATTGAGTGATTTTTTGTTCTGTAAAATATTGCTCAGTACATAATCGCAATGCTGTTATATTTTATCTGGTCCTTAGAGATCATTGATTATAATAATTCTAGTAATGAGATATTTATGCTGATTTTAAACCCGGTGCCAGAGACGCTACAGGCGTTGAACTTTCTGGTATTTTGAATCAACATCAAAAAAGAAATCTTTAATTTTGAACAATTCGATTTTGTTCATGGCTCTTTTCCAGAATTGTAGTGACGAATAAACGTTGTGCATTTCTCCTCATATCAAGCTTTTGACGACCCCTTAAATAACAATATATCCTGATGCAATTTAAAGATTAATTAATTTTTAGAGTGTTTAGGTTTCATTTAACATGGTTAAAGGCGTGTTTAATTATTAGATGAAGTGGTATAACATTTAATTAGGGAAGCTTCTTTAAAAAGTGGAATTCTTTAAATTAGAAATATATTGCACTGATATCGTATCTTCGATGAAATGGAAATACTTATTTTTAAGATAGTTCAGATTCTTAAATGGAATAACTTAAATGGAGCATTCAATATTGCTTCCTAAAATATTTTTGGTTCATAACTTTACTATAAATTTTTTTTTTTGATCTTAAAAAAAACATAGGGTATAAAAATAAACTACGGATAAGTTTGTTTGAAATTGTTAAAACGGAAAGGTGTGGGGCACAATTAATTTAGGAAAACCCAAAAGTGGATACCCTCAAACATCGACGTAATTTTACATATGCATTAGGCTTTTCCTACGATCTCTCATATTTTTAAAAGTATATTTTAAAAAAAGGCTGATAAAATAGCAGTAAACTGTTACATTTTTCCCCCCCTTTTCTTTGTATTTAGAATTTAGGGAAAAAAAGTGACAAATACATAAATCTTTTTTAATAAAGTAAAACAAATTTCATAGGCGAACAGTGCTAGCGTTTATTACAATACATGTACATGTATTTTAAATTAGTTATTAATTGAAAAAAGTCGTTTCATGCAATTTTTTTCATAAATATATATTCACGCTAAAATGTTTTAATGATTCAATCTTAACAGACGTACTCAGGTCACTACAATATAAGCCATCTGCATTGATCTCTTAATTTGCAAGAAATATTTTTTCTGTCAACTCCAATATTTATGTATGTTTTTTATTAGGAAGTCAAATTCAAACTTAAGTAAAGGAATGTCACTTTAATATTTAATTAAGGTCTTGGTATGTAACTCTTCTTACAGAAATATTCAATTATATTACTTTGAGACAAGCAATTATTTGCAGACAAATGCCGTATATAAAATGCTCATCAGGTGCTTATTAGTTTATTCAATGTCTTCAATTACGGAAGCAAACATCAAGTTCATCGTCTCTACGATAACATTTCAATAAATAAATTATATAAAATAGCTATGTATCAATACAGATACAGACAGAATACCGGAAGTGCAAGGAAAACAAAAAGACTGGCTTACTTTTTTTAAATTGAAAACAAACATTTTAAAAATATAAAGTCATAAAGTGCATTTTTTCCAAAAATTTTTTACACAACAAAAAAAATAGCAAAACGAGCTAAACCATTTCCTATGCTTTCAATTCCGTTTCAGTCCGGCCTTAGTTTTTGTTATAACAAAAACACTTTTCAAAGACAATTTAGTGCTGTTTGTTCAAATAAATGTAATAAGATGAATGCTTGTATTTCAAAATATCTAGTAATGCTCCTCGATTTGTATATAAAGCAAATCAATAAAATAGTTTTCAAAGATTAACAACATGTGTCAGGGAAGACAGTGCACTCAGCCGTTTCGAACCTTGATTTGAAAGATATGGAACCTTGATATTTAAACGGATGTTTAATAAAAGTAAAACTTTGAAACAGCATACAAAATTTGGAAGAAATCGTATCGTTTTTGAAGAAGCTGCAATGATGCGTAAACATACTATTCTAAAGAAATATTTTTGGAACCAAATGTTGATAAAGTTCTTAAGTTATTTAGTATGAACATATAATAAATTATATGATGAATACAAATATTTTATTCTAGAACACTTTATTTTCGGCTGTAAATTAATATTGAATAATGCATCCAACACTTACTTACAACATTCATGTATAATTTCTTGTGGTTTGAAGATTGTTTGATTCTTAATACCATCAACATAAATGTTTATTACATGTCTTTTAAACATATTATTCAATGAACAGTATAGAATTAAGTCTCCTAGTTATAACGTTAACTGTTTCTGATTTAAACGTATTTTAACCAAATGATATCACTAAACTTTATTTAACAAAGGTAAACATATGTATTTATTTATTAAGATTTTTAACATTAAATACATTATAAGTTTAAATCCGTGATTTTACTGTAACATTTATGAAACAAAATGTGAAATAATGAAGATGAAAACGTTCTGTTAGACAATTAGTTGTAAGGTGTTTATTATTCATTTGGAAAAAAAATTACTGGCTATCGCTGGACATCATTTTTTAAGATTGTTCAAAGTAAGTTCTCACCGCTATTTTTTCGTTTGCTTTGTTTTAACCGGTGTAAGTAAGATCCCGTTAAAATCAAACTGTTGTCAGTGCCAAATTAGGCCTAGCAACATTTTCAAATTTGCCTCGTTGAGCTACTTTTGAAGTAATAACAAGTAATAATAATGATAATAAGCGTTTAATAATGATCCAATTTTATTGCTTGTTCTCTGTCTAATGTAGGGGATTCGAATACCGCCCATCCTTGATGGACCTGTTTTTCCTATTTTATAATGATTTGTATTTATAAAAGTATCTTATTGTAATAATTATGATAACACAAAAAAATGCAAGCTAGAAAAAACTGGCCGAGCTTAGCGTTGCGAAGTTGTTTCCAAAGTATCATTGTGCATAATGTTTACAGTGGAGTTCAATATTAAAATTTGTATATCAAAATTATATGTTAAAAAGCATTACGTAAATGGAAACATTAGAATCTATGGTAATTATATAATCATTTCGAATATATCTTATAAGGTTTTCCTAGACGAACAAACAAATACTTATAAAGTGTCCCTTAATATCTAGAGGACAATAATTGCCAATAAGCCTACATTACAGAGGGATTATATAACCATCAAAACCATGTAAGTTATATTCCATGTATGAATCTATATGATCTTTATCGCAGAAAATACATGGTAGCTAAAATATTCTTGTGAAAAGCAGACAATAAGATCGAATATAACATATAATATTATTCATTGAAACACTTTATGTGCACAATGTGTTTCAGTTTATTTTTGTAATTGTAGTTACGTTTTGCTATAGAAATTCTGGAAAATAATGAAGAATATTTTACTACCAAATGTTGCGTGCTTTATCTCTATGTAGTTATGCTTGTTATATAAGTCTTGTCTAGGTAAATATTATATGCGTTATATACGTTTGTCTCTACATAAAGTCATAGATATTATGCAAGTATTGACTAGTGACCCATTGAATATGATGTGATATTCACAGGCAGATGACATATTGACCGAGGCAAATGCCGAGGTCAATATGACTAGTGCTGGTGAATGTCACATCATATTCAATGGCTCACTAGTCAATAATTGTTTTATTATATGAATAGGCGAAGAATTAAAAAAACAAAAAAAGGGCAACCTTAATATACATTTACAAAGTTTGCCTTGTAAAAAGACGCACGTGTTAGACGTGCAACGACTACGCGAACGCTGTGCATACAAACGTAATTCAAGTTTATACCCATCATTGCGGTGTAGCCTTTAAGTATAATAGAAAAGTAATGATATTTTAATCGAGAAATATGCCAGAAAGAACGAAAATCAACAAATATTTTTTTTAAAAATAACACGCGTATCTAACAGTCTACGGCGTATGGTTCTTGAATATGAGTCTCAATCTATTTTTAGACTGGAAAAATCCAATTCAGCCAGTGAATATGACAGTACAACCAGTGAATATGATTTTATAAAAAGTTCTGTTGACTACTGTTTGGACCAATGAAATTGCAGCTATATTTAGACCATATAATAAGTATAGATATTGACTTTTATGACAAAAACTTGGAAATGGGGGTGACAAAACATTAACATACTGGAATCAGTGATCCTGAAAAAAAACAAAAACTTACAGCGCCCAAGTGAAGAAAGTGGCAACTTTTAAAAGGTGCCATACGGAACTTGACATAACAGTCACATTATTACTATCTTGTTCTTTTTCTACTATTCACATTGGGACAATATATATACTCTGACTTTGATATAAATAGAGTGTAGGTTTAATATTAAATTGATTGAACGAGTTGAATAAAATCAAATTATACATACATTTGCCTTTGTTACACTCCTGTGCCTTATTGCATGTGATAAGAATAATTACATAAACTTTGTATCATATTCTATAACTTTAAATTGATTATCCATGTATGTAAATGAATGGAACATTTTCATGTGGGACTATCGCATAAGGTTTCTTAGATAATATTTCAGATATTAGTTAATTAGGTTCCTTGTTTTATTAAAGAAAAAGCAATCAAGTTTGATATCAAAATCGCTCCCAAATCTAATAATCAATTATGGTTTTCCTTAAGCGGCTGTCTTACATACCATTGAATTTAATTTCCTGAATAATAATTCACTCAAGGGAAATTGGTCAGGGACAGATTTGATTAATATCTATCTTAAAGGACGATTCCATTAATAAATGCAAATCAACTGTAGTCCTGTACAATTCGCACAAAATTGTCACCAACTTGACAAAAGTAAATCAGTTCTTTGTCAAATGATATCATGTAATGTCAATATAGTTTAAACACTTAAACACAAATACAAACATATATTTTTGCCAAAATTCAACGGTATGGAATTGCTTGACTCAAAGTCAATGCAAAGGACATTCAGACTTGTACAATACTGAGCACTATATCCCTACCTCAGCTGAATAAAAGAAAGGAATGTATGTGTACATAGGTAAACACATATGAAGCTATGCGATGACAATATTCTTTTGATTAACCTTCAAATGAAATCATTCATAAACAGCTTACATATACAGCTATGTTTACTACTTAGTTTACATTTTCCTTCTTTTCTTGTACTACAATTATTTTAAATTCAGAGATAATTTCTTCTTTTTTATTTATATTTTTTTTTGTTTTTGCCAATGCCATGTCGATATCTTTTCCGGTAATTCCATTAATTTTGAATATACAATAGAACTACAATGTATCTTGCATTTATCAAACAATTAAGGTATCAGCATTTTACAGATAGCTCTCCATTAGTTATTTATAAACTAATAGAACTAATAGTTACAAATGTCAGAAATGGTCCTAGGGAAAACCATAATTGATAAAAAATAAGAGCTGTTCGCGCTCCACTTTTCCTGGTGCCTTGAAATGATATTGTAATTTGATTACTAGTGACCTTGCCCTACTACGGCCTTAAACCAGATGTGACATTCTTATTTGCAATGTAATCGCGTTAAAATTATAAAACTTAATGACTATTGTGCACCAACTCTGATACTGCCAAGTGGACCAAGTTTTTTCATCGCAGCGTGATGTTACAGGTTTAATATAGTTGTTTCAGTAAGACAGCATGTAAAACCTTGTAAACTATAGTTGTTATGTATATCACAAAGCTGCATTTCGTTATTCAAGGGGATATCATTAATAATAAGTTTAAAAGGATAATGTTGTTGGTGTTTCTTTTTTGCAAAATGTCCGTTCATTTTATTCAACAAGTTCAATAAATTCAGTAACATGAACCTATACGAATATAATATTCTATCTCATATCCAAAAAAATCCTGTTTAAAGTGCAAACGAATCATTTTTATTGGCATGCCAATAGTGTAAAATCTCAGTAAATTGGCACCTAGTAGAAATTTGTCTTATTAGGAAAAAAGAACTGACAAAAACAAGCTATAGAAGAACGCCTATTAATGTGAACTCATTATTATCTGTATATCAAATAAATTTTGATTATGCGTCTGCATAATGTCAATCATATAATGAAAGTTTCTAGGCGATGATAAATCATTGTAAGCAATACGTATCACATTTATGACAGCACTTAAGGCGAAGATAAATCATCACTAGATTTAAAAGAATGCCAACATTAAACCAACTAAATGCAAAAGTTTTACATACTAGATTTAAATATTATGGTATTGATACACTAATTATAATTAACAAAATTGACAAATGACTTTTATATGATGTTTTATACACACAATCATTAACAAATGATCAACTTTTTTCCAGATATATTTTTATTAATTATTAATTTTATTAATTATTTATTACTGATTTATTCGTTCGTCAGGTATCTGTGCAATCTTAATTTCGTTTCATGTTATTGTTGAAAAGTGTAAATATACGTCTTTTAACAATGACTGTATTTGCTTTCAACTGAAGTATAGCCTTACAAGACAATATCATATATTCATTACAATGTTCTTATTATCTATTGTAATATTTTCAACTGTGATTTTTATCTGTTTTCTTGTACTTCAATGGTAAAGGAAAATACATTTTAAACCGGTTGTCATGTTGAAAAATGGTTAGTATAATCACAATTGACATTCTGTTCAAATGGCAAACTGAAAACAATGCCACTTAAATTTTTCAAAGTCTCAAATTTGAAAATAGAAACGATGTAATAGTTACAAAATATTTTTTCTGTATATTTTAGAAATTAGGACAGAGATATAACGTTCTTTTTTGTTACGACTGGGTGCATCATTTAGTATTATCGCAGTCAAAACATCTTGAGACCAAATACAATAGTATATTATCAAGTATTTTCAATAACTGAATGTACAATGGATGTATACCCTAAAAGTCTAAAAGTCTCATCTTATGTTGAAATTCATATTCCCTCAGCTGACAAAAATGAAGAAAACGGTTGATTACACTATGTGGACTACGATTAGAAGGATGAGCTGATAATATTCATTTGATTTTTTAAAGGAATCATTCCTAAATGACTATGACATGTTTCGAAATTCTCGTTAGAATATGCAGTAATGTGTCTTTGATGTGAAAGAAGTGGATTAAATCGATGCTGATTTATTTTGACTAGCAAAATAATCATCATTGATAGAAAATGAATAGTTAAATTAAACCAAAATGTTTTCTGTCATAAATGGCGATATTCTTTGACAAAGTTATTACGGAACAGTATTGTATCCTGAAAGCTAAAACATCAAAGAAATAATTTAATTTCGCACAGGCTTTACGTTATATAATGGGTTACATTTACAAAAGTCTCGTATAAATATTGCAATTAATCGTCTTTTTTGTTCTATGTTGCATATCTTATGTTTTCATTTGTTTGTAATATATTGGCATTTATTTAACTGATATATTTCTACTTAATATTTGAAATATTACCTAGTTTAATGTGAATGTATATTTGATACGGACAATATTCTTCTGCTAAAAATTTAAATTCGACCTATTTGTAAGATATTCTAAATTGAATAAGATTTTTCCCTCTACACTTGATCAATATTAGATATCCGATTTTGTTTTATTTCATTTTTGTTAATACATTTCAGATCAGAAACAATGAGCAATATAATCTTTTTCTCTGAAAATGTCACGTTCTTGGCATTATTTCACTCCCTATCAGTATTAGATTTCAAGTTGATTTACATCATTAAATTGCTAATAATTGTCTAAAAATCAATATGTCTGTGCATAATTTCTTCATTTGTTTCATTGAATAAATGTCTAACATTATTTTGATATACTTTACTCTGTAATTACATCGATATCAATTTGATACTCATGTTATCAATTTAGAAGATCTAACAGAAATATTCTGGTATGTGGCAAAGTTTTTTTACCGTAAATTTCACACGATTGTTACATCGGAGTTTGGTTTATTTAAACTAAAACAAAATGATTTCCTACAATTTTTTTTTTATTTTTAATAAATTTCATTATTTTACTTTAAGTCTTTATTTTACAGATAATATATGGACAGCATATGTAAATTTGTCTAAACTAATAATCCTAAACCTCCGAATTCATTCCCTTTATATGGTCGACAATGAACGTGCAATAACTTAATTTGCAGGTATGTTAAGACTCAAACGGAGACCATACGGGTCATCAAGTAACTCTGTCAATATAATTGTAAATGTACCATCGATTGTGTAACATGTAAAAAATGCAATTTATTTTTTTTAATAAGTTCATGAAAATTTGATTTAAACTAAATGGGTGAAGGTCGGTATGCTTAAATCACAACAAAAAAGAACACAATTCCTTATAGAAGTTAGTAAAAAACGATGGAGGCTCTGTTAAATGGTCTGGACTTTTATTTTTGAGGATAATAGTCTCGTCTTTGTTTCATTTTCTATTCTTAAGCAAAAGAAAACTATTTGCAGGTTTTTTACCAAATTTCTTTAAGACTGATTTAAATAGAAACTGTATTTATAATTCCATCTCAGTGAATAATAGGGAAGCAAAAGAGATAATTCACTTTCACATTCTTTTTCAAAAGTAAAACAAATCATACACGAAACACACAAATTATATATGATTACAGAGCACAAGTCTAGACATACTTTGTAAATTAAAAAAAAGTAATAAACGAAGGAATAAACTACCGGAAGCTTTAAAGGAAATTATTCAATATATCTGAAAAGTCGGCATACAATCTTACATATTTTTATGTTATTGAACAGTTACGTAATAACTACATGCAAAAATGGTCTTTCTGTGCAGGTTTGTAGTAGAAAATTATTGCCTATTGTATTATTCTTTACAATTACCATTCAATTCTGGATTGTACTCGACAGCACATAATACATGAAACCTCATAAAATATTACGTTCACATGTAAGTTATATTAATACAAATTTTGGCAACCTCTGACATAAGTGCTCAAAGTTTGCTGAGCACCAAAATGTGGTTATTTTAAATGTTGTAATGAATGTATTAATATGAAATTAGATCTTACAATACAACAGTCCATTTCACACCTAATGAAATGTAAAATATGCCCTTTTGGATTCTGCAAATTAAGAAATCAAATCATTATTTGATTAAATTTAATCAAGGCCTCGTTTACATTTCCCGAGTAGAAAATCCATAAAAACACGTCGTTGTACTCCATTTTATTAGTTCAAAACAATTCATATAAAATCAATCTGTTCCCGAAGTAAATCTATCCGTCGACGTTTATTATTATTGTAATATATCCTAGCTATGTCTGTGTTTATGAAATTTATAAAATGCAGCATTAAACTTTGTTTTTTAAGATGTAATAAAAACGCAGTTACAAGATATATTTAAACGCTTGCTTTTCAAGTATTTGCTAAATTCTGAAACAGTCTGTATCATTTATCGACGGAAATTTACCTAACATGAAGTAATTCTTTTTTCCCTATGTGCTATGTCCTATTTCTGCCTGGCTTATAAACATTTTAAATATATATTCCGAACCAAATCAGAGAATCAAACTACACGTTGCTTAGTCCGAAGATCTAGCGGTCTCTATTTCGACTGTAAAAGGACATTTGATCATTACAGAATATTGAAAAAACTAATTTGAGTTTTTTGTCAACTTAACTTTATATTAGAAACTTTGTAATTATGATGTTAATCTTTAAAAGTTGCCCTTTACACATATTAATTGTCCTTAAATGTGCCTGAAAAAGTAGCTGTAGCTCCCCGATGGCGACCAGATAGTGAAAAAAATGGAAATCGATGGGGATAAAACAGCCGAAGAGGAATGTTTTATTTTACGAGGCACAAAAAGTAACGCTAAATTATGTGTCATCTGACTTTCTGTTATCCATATGTGTTGCCAGTATGGACTACAAATCAAATTGTCCTTTCCTTTAATGTCTTCAACTTTGTTAACAGTTGCTGTCTTCAGTTCACAACAATTAACATACATATCCGTTTGTAAAGTTATACTTGTACGGAGAAAAAGCAGGTATAAAACGCAGTGATTGAAACTCTTACTAATCTGTCGCTACCATTACTTGCACGCAGTCCCATTTAAATAGTTTACAGACATACATTTAGTTTTATATGATATGATCATATAACTCTACATATATCTGGACTATTGAAATATGTATATTTTCCTTAATATATGTTAATAGTCAAAACAGAAGGTGTTAAGTGATGTTTTATTCTGTAAAATATTGCTCCGTACTTCATTTTAATGTTTTATATTTCATTTGGTTCTTTGAGATCATTGATTGCAATAATTTTATTATTTAGGTTTTTATGGTCATGTGGCGTATGTATTCATTGAACTTTCCTTGTTGATCTTGTTTATCATAATTTTTAGCCCGTACCAGAGACGCTACATATGTTGCGCTTTCTTTTATTTCTAATTGACAGCAAAGAAACGACTAATCAATTTTCAACAATTTGTTTTTTGCTAATTGCTCTTTTCCAGAATTGTGGTGACGAATGAACGTTGTGTTATTATCTTCATATGAAGCCTGTGATCAACCCTTAACAAACATTTTCTGCCAGCATAAGATAATCATATGTAATGTAACGATTAATTGTTTTTGTTGTTGTTTTATGCTGTTGTTGTTTTAAGATTGTTACATACGTTTCTACAGTAACAGACTGGGTTGTATTGCATGAGGGATTTCTTTTTAATAACTATCATATGTTTGTTTTAAATTAGATATCATATAAGTAAGTCAATATATTGCACTGATACCGTATTAATTGAAATTGAACAGACAGGGTTTTTGTTTATAAAATAGTTCAGAAGATGAAAATCTACGAGCTTTCAATGTTGTTTCCTAAAATATATATTGGGTTCTATTAACTC
Source organism: Ruditapes philippinarum (assembly GCF_026571515.1). NCBI lineage: Eukaryota > Metazoa > Mollusca > Bivalvia > Venerida > Veneridae > Ruditapes > Ruditapes philippinarum. The sequence goes on along the minus strand of NW_026855732.1, from coordinate 153,152 downwards.
GATCAGTCTTAAATATTACGTCACTGCTGCTGATTGTTACGAGCATGAACTTGTTGATCGGTAGAAGAGGTAAACATATGAGATAAGATTTGTTCTGCATCAATAAATATAAAAAGAAAAGGGCGCAGAGACTAACCCACCATAAGCTGAAGATTGGAATTGGAACACGTGTACAAACACATACAAGGCAATTATTTTTCGAATATGCCATCCCCATTTAAAAAAGAAGTACAGTCTGAATAAATCATAAAAGTTCTTAATTTTCATTCATATCTTTTTTAAAAAAAAAAATATGATATACTGAAGTTGATTTTCATTTTTTTTTATCCAAGCTTAATGACAGATCATGTAAACCCACTTACTTAACTAAAAACAGAAAACAAACGAATGCAATTATCTATAAAACATTTTGACTTTTATTCTATTCTGATATCACCGTAAAAGTTTTCTCAAAATGCTAGAGATCTCATTTGAGTACTTGATAACAACTCTTTCTTACACCTCAATTAATCGTACACGAGTATTGTTTAAAAAAACAAATCATGTTAAAAATACAATTACAGCTTCCAAACAACTATGGTTTTATGGAGAAAAAACACAACTTACTCTGAAATCGTCAAGTGTACCAAACCGATGGTATTTCGAATATCATTTCGACCATAGAAAGGACAGACAATTGAATAAAAATATTTGGATGTCTATACCGCATATTCCACTTAGAATTCAAACAAATATGGCAAGCTTGTATAAATTGATATTTATAGACAATAAACGTGACTTTGTTTTTTTTTCAGTTTGCGAATTGAGAATATTTGTCTGCGCGCCCCTGAAAATGTGTCTGTCTGGAATATCACTATAATAATATAATTGCTTTATGATGAGAATGATAAAACCTCAGTACAGTACAAAATGACAAAAATCGTATGTATAAATGTACAACAAAATGTATATAAGGCGAACAGTGCTAGCGCTCATTACAATATTTAAACAAGTATGTCATGGAATTTTTGTTTCAGCAAAAATGTCAAAATGATTCTTTCAATTACAGATATACTTCGCAACACTATAAGGCAGTTGAAAGGGCGTTTAGATGCCATCCGCATCGATCTCTATCTAAATTAGAATGCAAGAAAAAAATGACTTTTTATGCCCCACAAAGTGGGGAGCATATAGCGTTGCACTTGTCCGTCCGTCCGTACGTCTGTCCGAGCAAACATTTTGGGTTTAGGGGCTAAATAACAGTAAAGAGAACAAAAGAGAACAATAGGTTCATTCCGTGATCAAAGGGTTTATGGGCTAGTAGCCCTTAAGAAAACAAAGAAAATAGCAAAGAAAATAGCAAAGAAAATAGCCCCTAAACCAAAAACGTTGGAACGTCCGACGTCTGTCCGTACGTCCCGAAATCTTGTGAACGCAACTCCTCTTAAACCGGATGGCACATTTTGCTTAAACTTCCAGAGATGAACAACCTTAATGTGTAGATAGTAGTAAAGGTAGGAATTTTTGCTGCGACCAAATTTAACAGAATTATGGCCCTTTGTTGATTTTTTTCACTATATACTACGTACAAATTTTGTGAACGCAACTCCTCTTAAACCGGATGGCAGATTTTGCTTAAACTTCCAGGGATGAACAACCTTAATGTGTAAATGGTTGTAAAGGAAGGAATTTTTGCTGCGACCAAATTTAAAAGAATTATGGCCCTTTGTTGATTCTTTCACTATATACCATATAGAAATATTGTGAACGCAACTCCTCTTAAACCGGATGGCAGATTTTGCTTAAACTTCCAGGGATGAACAACCTTAATGTGTAGATGGAAGTAAATGAAGGAATTTTTGATGCGACCAAAATTAACAGAATTATGGCCCTTTGTTGATTTTTTTACTATATACGATATATATGTTGTCAGTGGGGGCATCCGTGTACTAGTTTCTGTCAGCGTCAATAGATCTGTTAAAGTTTAAGCATGTTTTTACTATAATGTCAAATTCAGTTTAGACATACAGGTATGTCACTTTAATACTTAATGAAGTGCTTTATATTTAATACTTCTATCAGATATATCTAATTCTGTGACTTTGTGGCAAGAAATTATTTACAATAAAATGCTCATTTAGCGCTTATTGGTTTAGTTAATGTCTTTTAATACGAAAGCAAACATCATGTTCATCATCGTCTCTATAACATTTCAATTATTTAATATATATCAGTACCGATAAACATAAAATAACGGAAGTGCAAATGGAAAATCTAATCACGGATTACTATTGCCACAACATGACTCAATTAAAACGGGTGCCTAAATATATGAATGTCATAAAGTGCATAGGGAAATTTGAAATAAAGATTTTACTCTGTACTTCAAACTAATGACGTTCTATCGTTTTTGTATTTTCTGATCTAAGATCAGTAAATACAAAGCTAACATTCAATCTCTGACACAGAAGTTACACGACAAACTTAACAACAATTAGTTCTCAAAACAGCTTAAAACTAGCGATGTAAAATAAAACAAATATTTTTATTTTTGTTACAAGTATCCAAACAATTACAACGCATTCAAAGTTTAAAAGTAGCGTTGGCTTATAGAATTGTCATTAAATGCACAATCACAAATTACGCAGATGAATATGATTTTAATCAATGAAAATGCTATTTTTAGCGATGTCGATTACCGAATACTACACAAATAAATCTGACTGCCGAGTAGTTGAATATATAGATTCTACATGTCGGACAGTTTGGGCGAGAAGATTTTCGCTAAATTATTTACTTTAATTTTAAACAACAGGTTTATCCAGAACAAAATACCTCGAAATTAATAATGATTACAAACCCGAAATGCAATGGAAGTTCTAAATTTAGAATGACTTGATTTTATTCAGGCATTGTTTGTTTAACTTCTCTCTGGTGCAGGGGTAACGCGATAGTTTAGTGTGTGAGAGGTCTGGAGTTCAAATCCCAGTCGAAGCAACTTTTTTTTAAATTCTTTTTAAGTGTCTTTGTGGCAGACGCTTAAGGAAAACCATAATTGATTATAAGATTTGGGAACATATTGATATCAAACTGAAATGCTTTTTCTTTAATAACACAAGGAACCTAATTAACTAATATCTGAAATATTATCTAAGGAACCTTGTGCGATAATCCCACAATTTTCACAATGGAAAATTTTCCATTCGTACATATCCATAGATAACCCATTTATAGTTATAGAATATGATATAAAATTTATGTAATTATTCTTATCACATGCAATGTGGCACAGGAGTGTAACAAAGGCAAATGCTCGTATAATATGATTTTATTCAATTTTTGTCAATCAATTTAATATTAAACCTACACTCATTCAGTATCCTCATTTTATATCAAAGTCAGAGTATATATATTGTCCCAATATGAATAGCAGAAAAGAACAAGATAGTAATAATGTGACTCTCATGTCAAGTACCATATGGCAGCTTTTAAAAATTGCCACTTACTTCACTTAAGCGTTAGACTTTTTGTTTGGTTTTCGGGAACACTGCTTCCAGGACGGTAGTTTATCACCCCCTTTTCCAAGTTTTTATCATGAAAGTCAATATCTATGACTTAATCTAGAGGCAAAAATATCGAACGCATATAATATTTACTTAAACAAAACCCGTTTAACAAGCATATCTAAAGAGATAAAGCACGCAACATTTGGTTGTAAGATATAGATCATAATTATCTAGAATTCTCTAAGCAAACGTAACTACAAATGCATACCTAGTAACCTAAACTCTAATACAATGTGCACATAGAGTGTCAAATAAATAAATGTTATATACATTCTTATTGTATGTTTTCAAAACAATATTATAGGTCCATGTATTTTCTGCGATATAGATCATATATATGGAATATTACATAGGGGAATTTGATGGCTATGTAAGTCCTTCTGTAATATAGGCAAATGGGTAGTTATTATCTTCAAGGCATTTAGGTTGACATTTTAACTACCTGTTTGTTAGTCTAGGATTTTTCAGACGAAGTCTGTCTGTTATCGGTTTGACTTCCTGTAAAATTAACAGGAGAGGACTGAGGGAAATAAGAATTTTCATTGATCATTTTAAAATTCCAAACTGTAATCGGTGAATTTCATTGACCATTCTAAAATAAGATGTGAAGGACAGTTCTAACAATATTCGTAAATGTAAAGGATAATTTTTACCATTCTAAAATAAAATTTTAAGGGATAGTTTTGTCACTATAAAATCAAATGTAAAGGATAGTTCTAAGTGAAAGCTACAGGAATGAGGATGGTTCTTTACTTTTTATCAAACGGAAAACAAGTAAAAAGGACACCTTAAATAGAAGGTATTCTTCTTTGAAAAATCATCAATATCAATATGCTATAATTTTGATTTCAATGTTTCAATGCTGACAAAATGGGTATTTTCTTTATAGCTAAAGAAATAATTATCATGTCATTGTTAACTGTGTGTAAGCATTGCTAAATTTTTGTTTTTGTAAAGAGAACATAAAAATACCATGCTTTTGCATATTAAACAGTTATACTTTGGCTGAGTATCTTTTTAAAAAAATACTTCTTGTTTTTAGATTTAATCGAAATGATTACATAATTGTCATAGTTTTATATGTTGGCATTTACATATTGCTTTGTAACTTATAATTTTGCTACACAAGTTTAAATATTGAACTCCACTGTAAACATTAGGTACAATGATACTATGGAAGCAAATTACAATTTTGATTTACATATTTTGTGTTATCATTTTATAATTTAGATATGTTTTATATATACAATCATTTAAAGGAAGGTGACAAACAATAAATTTGGAAAATTCATAAACTTTTATGATTTAAATTTTAAAGGTCGCTCGACAAGGTAAATTTGAAATGTTGGTAGGTTTTTAAAACTTACTTTCAAATTGAAACATTGTTGAAGATTTTGAATGATGATTTTTCAGCGATAACACGTTTATATTTTAAGATAAATAATAAACAACATACAACTAGTTGTCTAACAGAACGATTTTATTTGTGTTTCTTCACAAATTGTTACATAAATGGTACAGTTAAAATACTGATTTGAACTAATTATGTAAATGTAAATGTTATCTTAATAACTTGAAACAAATTCAATTCAATATCTTTATTGTAAAAGAAGCCTCCGGCCCATACACAGTGTATACACTATACAATACAAATTGGCAATACGAATTTCTAATACAATTATAAAATACAATCTGAATATAAATTATTCAAAACATTTAAGAAAATTATCCCTTTCTTTCATTGCATAATAAATATACATAGCAACATTACGTATCAATGACTCGTCTTCAGTTGCCATCAAAGAGTAGAACTTTTGAACATTCGGATATTGATAATAATACAATGGTATATAGTAAGAACGTAAATTTGCATATAAAGAACACACAATAAGAAAGTGATATTCGTCCTCTAACATTGATTCACAATACATACAATCACGATGTTCTCTATCAATATTAAAATGTCTACCCTATTCAACCATTAAACAATGTAAAGAGCTTCTAAAACTAGCAAAACATTTTCTATATTTGTCAATATCTATAACAGAAATATATTTTTCACTTTTAAAGGTAGTCTTAAACATAACATAATGATTTAATTTTACATTTTCTAGACACTTTAATTGCCAATTTTGCACAAACTGGTCTTTTAGACGCTGTTCATATTGCACTATAAATAATTTAGGATTGGCTACAACCTGTGCCTCCCATACGTATCCAAATCCATTTTTATATAGGTTTAATCGTATATCAGTCACCTAATTTTTGTATCCAATACTGTCATAATACATCAGCATTTCATAACATAAGCGTGTATATCTATCTCTAGGGAGATTTATAAGTCTCAACCAAAATCTAATACAACGTTTTGCAGCAAATATATACATTGGGTATCTACCTAGATCGCCAAGAATAGCGTCATTACAAGCAGAAACATTGACATTCAAAAAACGTTTACAAGCATATAATTGTACAGTTTCTATACATTTATTGTCTTTAAGACCCCACAATTCTGATCCATATAGCATTATGGATGCTACTTTACAATCAAAAATCTTAAAAAATGTTTTATGTGGTAAACAAGAAATATGTTGAAATGAACTGAGAATATACAAAAGTACTTTTTTCGCTTTGGTGGCCATAGCCTCAGCCATTTTGTACAAAGATAATCTGTTACTAAAATATATTCCAACATATGTGAAACCACTAACAATTTCTAACTGGTTACCATTATACTGCCATTTTTCTCTTCTAGATAACTGACCACCTCTTTTAAATACAATTACTTTAGTTTTTTCAATATTAACTACAAGTTTACTACTAATGCAAAATTGTTGTAACAAGTTTAGTTGTTTTTGTAGACCGACAATAGTATCTGAAAGTAATGCTATATCATCAGCAAACATAAGTAAAAATACTTCAACAATACCAGGAAACCTCTGATATCATTTTCCACCATTAAAATATACAATTCATTAATAAACAAAGCAAACAAAATTGGACTCAAACTACAACCTTGACGAAGTCCTATTGGAAATTCAAAAATATTTGAAAGATTCCCATTTGAACGTACACATGATTTAACAGAAAAGTATATACTTTGAATTGTATTATACAATTTACCCTTAACTCCATCTCTTCTTAAAATATCGTATAATATTGTGTGGTCCACGGAATCAAAAGCCTTCTGAAAATCTATAAAGGCTACATATAAAAATCGACGTTTCATATTAAAATACCTAGAGACAATTGATTGCAATACAAATGCGTTATCAATAGTACTATATCCGGCTCTGAATCCTGCTTGGGATTCAGAAAGTTTATTAAAAGCTTCGGCGTAAAAAGTAAGCCGTTTAGTAACAATTGTAATATACACTTTACTAAGTACATCAAGAAGTGCAATGCCCCTATAATTATTGGGATCATTAAACTTCCTTTCTTATGTAAAGGAATAATAATTGAAGTTACCCAACTAGTTGGAAATTCACCTTTCGTAAAAAGTCTATTAAATAATTTACGAATATACGGTAATATATATTGAATACCGTAGGCAAGTTGCTGCGGCAAAAGATTACCACCCGAAGCTTTCTTAAGTTTAAGTGATTTGATACTTGTCAGTATCTCTTCATCAGAGATATCAGAATCAAATATCAACTGCTCAATTTCATCAAAATGTGTGTTTAAATCTACATCTTCTGAGCCGGTTTCACTATGCTGATTTGTATTAGTATTAGAAAACAAATCTCTAAAATGATTATACCAGTCATCTAATGATATGTTAGATTCAGTTTTAGATTTAATAAGTACGCTTTTTATTTCCCGCCAAAATCTACGCGGGTCATGAACACATGAGTCTACTTTAGATAAATACTTTTTAGTATATAATCAATGTTTATGTTTACATAAATTTCTATAATATCGTTTACTTTCTAAATAAACTTTTAATGTTTCATTACATTTTCTTTTTCTAAACTTTTTAAGCAATATTTGCGATTTCGTTTTGCTTCTCTACAATTTCAATCAAACCATGCATTTTTTCTCACTCTATATTTTTTTCTTATCTTTTTAAACTCAGTACAACTTTTATTTATTGACATTTCAAATTCTTGTATAATATCATTAATATCACAATTGTCATTATTTAACATATTGTCAACCGACCGGAAATTACCCTGTAAAATATTTTAAGATAAACTCCTGCGGTATTCTTCGCAATTGCCACTATTTAAATCATAATACACACAGTCGGATACCACATGTTTATCCCTGCTTTGCTGTTTTGACGTAATCATTGATAAAGACAGTGGGAAATGACAACTTTCTGTATTTGTTTAATTTCAAAATTTCTTACACGATCATCAAACTTTTTGTGAGAATATAATAATCTATTGTACTGAATCCATTTTGATTAACAAAAATGAAACCATCACTACCAGTACTTCTTTCAAATCTTCCGTTAATGATATAACAAGAAAACACTTTACAAAAATCTATTAACTCTCTCCCAAACTTATTAATTTTAGTATCATTTGAAGCTCTAAAAGTACCAATATCACCATCAACAATATCGTTAAATTCATCAAGTTCTGGAATATTGTGCGTACCAATAATAAAATCACATAAAGTACCTGTTCTAGCATTGAAATCTCCATTTAGCATCAGATTAGTATTTAAGAAATTGTTTCTTATAATAACATCTTCTAATTGTTTTAAACCGGAAACTATATTGTCAGTATAGAACGGTGAATGTTCTGGTGGAAGATACAGTGAAACATATAAAACATCATTTTCTATATTAAACAAACTTTTACTTATCAGTAATATAACACCATAGCTAAACTCATCACAAACGCGCTTAACAAACTTTGTATAACAGTTTCTAACCAGCACAAGTACCCCACTCATATTTCTTCCACCGCAGGTAGACAATTTTGCAGACAAATAAAAAGATGAAAAATCAGGGAAGTATTTATCACAATAACTATAGTCATCATCCCATGTCTGTTGCAAACTAATGATATCATATTGTGATAAAAAGTCAGAAAATATCAGAATAAAACAATTTCGATTTCAAACCTTCGACATTCCATGAAATTAAGTTTATATAGTCATTACTTCGTGTTGGGCTTTGACCTCCATCCTATGCGAAAATTTCTAAATTAATTACAGACTTCCCATCATCAGAAGTAACCACCTCCATATCATCTACACCACCTGTATTCGGATAATGTGAGGGATTAACAATCTCACCATCTGACCGCTGAGATTCATTATAAGATATCCCATTTGTAAATTTTACACGAGTATCATCACCGTGTTGTTGCTTAGGTTGCAAATGTATATCTTTTTTTAAATAAAGTTTGTAAATGCCATTTGATTATACGTTAATCAGAAACAGTAAATGTTTTAAAATAGGAGATTTAGATATCTAAGGCACCTGTTTTTATCGTTTATGTCATTTATTAATCTCACATTTAATAATTTTTACTCTAAATTTAATTCCGATTCAATTTCTAGAACGTTTCCGCAGCATCGCAGCTTTCGTAAAACCTTTCTTTCAGAATTCTATTATTCTACTACCTGTTATTACTAAAAAAAAACTAATTTATTGACTTGTTTATTATACGAGATACTTGTAATTATTTATCTCAATACATTTGTTTTAACAAACAACACTCAATGATCGAGGTCGTTCAAAAGTGAGTTATTGTGTGTATCAGAATTACAGGCGAGATTGCACACAGGCGACAGGAAAAGGTTTTGGCTACATATCTTAATCAAAGGGCTGCAATCTCTGTGGTATTTTCTGATCTTTTCAATCTAAATCGTACGGTATATATGTATGTATTTTCCTGTATAAGTTTATTTTTATATACTATAATTCATCAGAGTTTGATACATACGAGTTTGATATATACGGAATTTTGCACATCTAGAGTTGCATCAAAAATCATTTATGTTAAGTTTTTATGACAGCCACACTTTATCCTTGCATATCATGGCTACTTCCTATTGACTTTAATTAGACTGAATAATAAATATCACTCAAGGGAAATTGGTCAGGGACAGATTTGATTAATATATATCTTAAAGGACGATTCCAATTATAAATGCAAATCAATCAACCGAAGTCCTGTACAACATTCGCACGAAATTGACACCAACTTGTCAAAAGTAAATCAGTCTTTTGTCAAAATGATATCATGAAATGTCAATATATTTTAAACACTTAAACACAAATACAAACATATATCTTAAGGCCCAAATTCAACGGTATGGTATTGCTTGCGTCAAAGTCAATGCAAAGGACCTTCAGACTTGTACCATACTGAGAACTATATCCCTACCTCAGCTGAATAAAAGAAAGGAATGTATGTGTACATAGGTAAACACATTTGAAGCTGTGCGAAGACAATATTGTTATGATTATTCTTCAAATGATATCATTCATAAGCAGTTTACATATACAGCTATATTTACTACTTTGTTTACATTTTCCTTCTTTTATTGGTCTACAATTATTTTAAATTCAGCAATAATTTCTTCATTTTTCTATTTTCCCTGCCATGTCGATATCTTTTCCGTTCATTTCGTTAATTTTGAATATACCCCAGAACTGCAATGTATCTCGCATTTATCAAACAAGGTAAGGTATCAGATTTTTAAGGAGAGCACTCCATTAGTTATTTATAAACTAATAGAACTAATTGTCATAAATGTCAGAAATGGTCCTTGGGAAAATAATTATTGACAAAAAGAGCGCTCCACTTTTCCTGGTGCCTAGAAAGTACCGGTATACTGCAATTTGATTACCAGTGATCTTGGTAGGCTTTGATCTTAAACCAGATCTTAAACCAGATGTGACCGGGAGAATACAGTCACATCCTTATGTGCAATGTAATCGCGTTGAAATCATTTTACAAAATGACCATAAATAAAAACTTAACTGACAATGTAAACCAACACTTAAACCACCAAGTGGACTTGACAATAGCTTTGGTTTTCGTTCGAAAATTAAAACATGATTAAGTACAATTCTTATCAAAATGCGTGATATTACATATGAAATATATCCGTTTCGGTAAGACAACAGTGCTTTTTTAATTTAATATATGTTATATCTCGTGTATTGATACCATAATGAAACATGTTTTGCGTATCCAGTATTAATGCAAAATAAATAATAGTAAAAAGGTATGGACCAAAGCATCTTTAATCTAACGTTTTATTTATTTTATATCATCAAGCTGCATTTCGTTGTTGTTATCAAATGATGACATATTTTAAATTTTGAGTAAAAGAAAGATAAATTTTGACTTGATTTTATTAATTCATGTGTCCTGTAAAAGTTAATAATATAAGCTAGATAGGGAAGATAAAATGTCTTACACAGTTCCGTGTTAAATTCAATTAAATGGCATTTTTAAAAAATTGTCTTTCAAAATAATTATAAAAAAGAACGAACTGAGGAAAGACAATCTTTAGAAGAACGCTTAGCGATGTGGAATTTTTATTCTCTGAATATCAGATAAATTTTGATCATGCGTCTGCATAATGTCAAACATATAATGAACATAAAAGGAATAGTTCCAAGAGGTGATGAATCATTGTAAGCAATACATATCTCCGTTATGACAGCACTTTAGCGAAGATAAATCATCACATGTCTAGGTAAAGGAGCATGCCAAATCAGTCATAACGTATCGTTCCTGTCTTGATGTTAAATCAATAAACAGCCATTCAACCAACCAAATGCAGATGTTTTGCATACAAGATTTACAATATAAGGTATAGATGCACTATTTAAATAAAACAATTCGGCAAATGACATTTTTATGTTATTTTGTAGCCACAATCTTTCAAAATTGTTCATTGATTTTTATCTCAAACTATTTTATTTTGTTTTAATATTTAAACATATACAATTCATATTTAAAAAGAGTCATAGGTACCTTTAAAAATTACATTTTAAGGGTTAAGTTTAAATTAACATTCCGGAACCGGTACTAAATCTTGAAAACCTCATATTATATTTAATTTATTATAGTTTCTAAAAAGAAATTTGATAAAAAAAGATTGCATAGTAGTATTTTCTAGTTTGTCTAAGATAAAGCAAAATAGCCTTTTTATTATTATAATCATGTTTATTATCTTTATTATCATAATCGCATCTAGATGAATTTCCGGAAATCAGGAGATGATTTAAGACTTTAGATTTCATCTTTTTAAAATGTGAGAATTATGACATCCATATATCATAACCGCCATATTAGATTATAGAGGGAAAAAAAAACAAATTGCTTCATACATACACATATATATATAAATATATATAATGAACACAAGTCTTAACACAAGTTAAATTGTATAAACAACCTGCCAGAAGCGTAACAGGAAAACATATATTCGGTATTGCAATGTTTAGAAAAGCTTTCCAGATTTTTATACTTCATTACAGAAGGTGTAAAATGCCGAGTGACAGCTAATAACAGTTTCACCTTACTTCTCTTCAGTTCTGTTATAATTTTCTGATCCTTCGGGATCACTGATTCTAGCACTTTAAGTGTTAAATTATGAATTCTGCTCACACCGGTGCTAGAGGGATTGAGGGATGTTTCACTTTCATCATTATCCCTCATGTATATTCTCAATCAAACCCAGTCTTCAATTTTTATGTTATTATGTTGTGATTAACGATTCCGATAATGATCACCTTTTTTCCACTGATTTATTTGCATTTATCTAATATATTAATTTCGTTTCATATATTTTGTAGAAAATTGTAAATTATACGTCTTTTAACCCTGACTATATTTGTTTTCTATTTGCACAAGAAGAATGCATTCATTACAATGATATTCTTGTTGCTCGTTATTATTTTTATACTATTTTCAAAATGTGATTTATATCTGTTTTGTTGTAATTCAATGGTTAAGAAAATGACATTTTAAATAAATTATCATTTTGGAAAAGAGCTATTTTATTTACAATTCATATGCTCTGTAGGTTGCATTTGATGACATTTGCACAATATCACTTTTGCAACCTAAAACTATGATACTTAAAGTACTAAAGTGGAAAATGCATGCTGTGTTTAAGGGTTTCAAATTTTTTTCCCTGTATAGTGATATAAAGTCTACATGTTCTGATTGGATTTCGCATTTGAGTGCATCATTTGAATAAATCTAAGAACGTTTAAGTTCCATTAGTGTTTATTTGAAAGACGGTTAATTTGAAAATACAACATAATTTGCTGATGTTGTTTGTGTTTGGGTGTTGCTAACATAACAGTGTTAAAGAAAGATAATTGATAAATCTATCGTCAATACCTCTACGATTGCATAGGCTAAAGAGACAAACAAGATATGGAAAAAATGGAACCGAAAAATACAAAACACATATTGACGAAAAGCCGGTTATGGGTTATGTTTATTAAATTTTCGGCTGGCATCAAAAGGGCTTGTTATATATATACTACTGTCAGCTAGACCTTATTGGCAACAACAATCAACAAACAGTAATTCGAATATAAACTGAACGTAGGCGTGCATTGTTAGTTGACAATTGGTACATTTCAATAGACAATATCGTTCGGTTGTTTGTGTAATTCTGTTAAGTGTTACAATGTGTGGCTCAGCTGTCTAGACTGGTTGGGAAGTTCTTCATACCTTAACGTTAATTATCTGCCATAAACCGTCCATAGAGTCAAGTCGAGTTCAGATACTTGGCATCAAAATGGATAAAAAATCCAAAAATGTCCTACCAAATGTCTGATTTGGAACCTGAAAGAAGTTGCCATGACGTTTTATAATTGTTCAGACAAAAGATAGCAAGCCAATAGCTGATAAATCTACTTTTAAGCCGATTGTTTTAAATAGGCTACACCGCCCAAAGTATAAAATACGCGTAATAACGGTCAAGATGTAAAAGCATTTGCAAAACATGACAATTTTCCTGGAACTTAAATCATAATTCATATATTACTGTGACCTTTGAGATCTTTTGTACTCTTTCTCCGAATTTTCTTTTACATCAAGACAATAGTATTCTCTAATTATTCTTATTTTAAGCCGCACATAATGAATAATAAAACAAAGTATAAAACTAATCATTTTATTTATAATGGTTTCTTTCATATCGCCATATTAATATATGTTTTCGTTCAGCATTTCTAGATACAATGCAAAATAATTTAAGGTGATTTAAATAATGGCCTCACAATAACAATCACCTTTAAATAAAAGAAATCGATTGAGAGAACAGCAAAATGGGCGCAAACATGCACTAATTGGATTGTTATGATTTTTTGTGTTTATCGGTAAATGATCAAGGACTATTTTTGAATATCTAAAATCATTAAAACTACAAATGAGATTATTATTTCCTTTGATAAGTGCTATGATTTTACAAACTGCTGTCCATAACAGTCACAGTTTATTGGTATTTGTGCGTTTGATAACATTTTGACCTTCAATCAGCCAATCAGTTTCGAGTTTATGAAAGTGGATCAGTTTCTTTTTTAACCGTCGGGAAACCAGAAAACGTGTACGTTATTTCACGACTTCAAGATAATTATTTACATGTGAACGAAAAAGGCGATGCCCAGGCCTTTTTTAGATAATAATTAGATAATAATCTAAAATCTACGTCAAAAAAAAAATAACGAAAAAAAGAAGTCAAATGTTTTGCATGTATTCCAAATATATACTTTTTGTTGGGTTTAATAAATAGCTATATCGGATAATCCAAATCACTTGAAAGGCAAAAGTAAGTAACCCGCATTCAAGTCTACATGTAAACATAAGATGATGGAACTTTAATCAGATTGATTGATTCATTTAGAAATGTATCAGATTGGCTCTAATTTTGGTTCAGAGGTTATGAATCCTGCGTATTACAGGCAGCTGTCAGACGACAAATTATATTAAAACAAATTATTGCTGTTGAGTGTATAGTTTTTCAGCCGCAAATAAGAAAACAATGAAATGTAAAGAACAAAAAAACAAGAAACACATCGATATGTTGTTGCCCAAAGATCTTCAGAGATCGAAAATATAACAACTCTGACTGAAGATTTATAGAAACGAATTAATTCATTATCAAAGTGATGAACTCATTTATTTTATCAACATATACATATATTCACATGACTTTAAATAAATCACCCTCATGCTAATAGTTACAAATTGAATTTATTAATATGCCAGAGAATTCAGATTAACCATCATCTTGGGTGTGACCAAAATCCAGTTATTATGGTGCGTCTCTTTCTTCCATTCACAACCCTTGTACCATTTTTCTGCTGGTTGCCATCCGATGCTGCTTGGTTGTGTCAAGGGAATGAAAAAGGATTGCCTTGTTATTCTTTGTCCTTGTTTTCATTTAATCGGCACTGATTTTTGTATGTGGGATGATTATGGGATTTTTTGTATGCCTTTTGTTGGCGTGTTCCTTGACTGTTACATCTTTTTAATTTGACTCTTAATCTGACAATGATCTTCTGTGCCTGGGTCAGTTTATATCAATCGGGTTATATTTTCCTTTCAAATGTCAGACGTCTATGATCATAGATGTTTGCATTTGAATACTCAGCTTACAACGTACACATGTGATTATATCATTCAAGCATTGTTACTATTATATTCTTGATTATCCAACGCGGATTTAACTTTGCCTAAAGAACTTATCTTGAATGTCATGAAACAAAGAATGCCAACATTTTGATCATAATTAATGATATGAAAATACGTTAAGACTATGACAACATATATAATATTGATAGTGCAAACGTGAAAACAAATCCAAATCACAGCTTACTATTACAACAAATTGAAACACGACGCAATTAAAGCAGAAGCCTAAAGGAATTGATACCATAAAATGCATTAACCGTTGATTATTCTGCGTGGGAAATGTGTTATCTAAAGAGCGCTAATTAGAGTGTATTCTCTTTTACGAGCAAACTACGCCAAATCGTTTTATTGTTCAGTGATATTAGCCTTTTTTGTGATATACGAACTAGCCGAATCATTTTCCTTCCATCTGTCTAAAATGATTCCGGTGTTACTTAGCCTGCAGAATAGTAATAAGCAATAAATCGCATTCCATTCTAGCTACCACATAATACTGTTCGTTTCAACAAAAACACGCTAAAGACTTAAACATATTATATCAGTTCAGTTTTTAAGGTAGAACGCGACACTTTGCGAACTTTCGAGTAGCGTCTTGAAAATTGGCAAGCAGTTTTTGTCACATTGCTGGTCAGGAAGCTGTAGGATTTAAGATATTTTGTCCGCCAATGGCGTTGAAATACCCGTTACAGTTGCCAAGGATACGCAACGACGTCATGTTCAAAAACGGGCTTTGGTGGTCAACTTTGACGTCGTGTGTACAAAGATTGGCTGAAACTATTGAAATAAAATTAACAAAATCCAATCAAAAATATGGTCAATTGTTTGCATGCCAATTTTCAAGACGCTAAATATGGTTCATAAAGATGGTACAAATGAAACATCTAAAACTGACGTGTGCTGTCTTTTTGTTGCTTCGGGATATTATAGATTCTGTATGTAAACCGCACTAAGTGAAATTATTATTATTTATGTAAACAGTTGTAATTGAGGCTGTATTCCACACTTAAATAAATTATATATATGTATATAATAATGCTTATAAAACAATTTTCAAACATCGAAGAATATGTAAAATATGTACTGCAAATATTTGTACATATCATATGTAATCATCAAAATATATGCATTCATTTTTTAATTGAAAAATTTGACTAAGTCTTTATAGAAAATACTTTTCATTACCTCCCTTCATTTACATGAAATGTTAAATTCGGTAATAATTTTATAAATAATTCTCTTTAAAACATACAAAATTGATAATTCTTAATTTGAGCATCATATTTATGATATTAAGCCATTAAAAATTGATTGTGTTACAGGATCTTTAATAACAAGACAAAGTAATCACACGTAAACATGTTAATTTTTTATTAACTTTAAATGAATTCAAGTTTTATAAATCTAAACTGCAATAGTTTTGCAAATCGTGAGCTAAATAAAGGGGAATTTATCTTTTGTCTTAAGAATCAGTAATGGTGTTCTTCTGCAGTTTAATGTAATTAAACAGAATCCGTATACATGCTCAGAATCTCAGATTGATTTGGGTTCATAAATGTATTCAACAATAGCGTCGTTTGTTTGTAGTTGTGATGTTATTTTGTCACACTCTTGAATCAGTTGCTGAGCTTTTTTAAGATCTATGAATAGTTGGTCAGTTTTCTTATTTGTGTTTTGACACTAGTTAAAAATGCTTATTAGTGTAACATTGTAATTTTCGAAGATTAAATCGCCAAAATATTTACTTCGAAACTGTATAGAATTCGTTTTTCTAAAGAAACTGTAGTCTTAATGTTGTTTTTAATAAAGTGGAAATTCTTTTTAGCCTTAAAAACAAATAATTGTCTTATCCTGCACTTTAATGTAATTCTTGATTTTTTAAGGTATTAATATTCTTTGATTGTTGATTCTTTCGTTTGATCTAAGCTTAGCGCAATATAATGCACTCAATGTTATTATTACATGTTCGGTTTTTAGAAGTTTCCGGATTTCAGAAGTTCCGGAATTCGGAAGTTACACTGTACAAATTTACAAAAAACAGCCGAATGAAAATAAAACAATACTTAGCACTTTACTTTACTAAATGTTATATATTGGCATTTTTTAAATTGTGACTAAACTGCAATAAGAAATACCAAAAGCGGACGTTGATACTTAAATCAATTACCGTTATTCTTAAAACTTGTCTGAGCCAGCGTGATATTGAAATTGACTTTGACATTACAATTTCCCATGGGTAATATATCATTTCTAGTTTTAACTATTGATGATCAAAAGTGACCAATGATTTAATTCGTAGAAGTTTTAATTTAACTTTATATCCATTTAGCGTACATAAGTGACGTGCTAGTAAGTCTTAATAAAGACATCTTGAAGATTAATTATAAGAAACAATTTCTATATAAGAACATATCTTGACATTTTCAGTTTACCCATTTTGGGCGTTTGTTTTTTTTGTTGTTGTTTTTTAGCTCAAGTTCCTCTCTTATTTTACAACAAATACATGGGAATATATAGCTCATGTATCATTGTTATCATTGCATAACATATTTTCCAAAAAGATTTTTTACCATTTTTATTAATAAAGACTTATCAAGTATTACATAAAGCAAGAAGACATTAAATTTTCAATTTTAGTGTTAGCATTACAGTCAGTTACATAAAATGACTTAGTACGTTCAAAATAGAAAATGTTGCAGGTTCAGTTTGTTTAAGTTTATGGCCGGTACTAAAACATTCTAGCCCCCTAGCTTCGATTTTAGTTGTATTCAACATCATTCATGAAAAGGTTAACTTTAAATTTAGAAACACCCACAAATATGTTCATACGACAATTATAACGGAACCTTCGTGGAACCTTAAGACATAATATCGATAGTGAAAACGTGAAGAGCAATTACGGCTTAAATAAAAACTTGAAATAACAAGCAATTAAAGCAGAAGCCTAAAAAATAAATGTCATTAAATGCATTATTCTTGATTACTATGCGTGGGAAATTTGTTATCTAAAGAGAGCTAGAGACTGTTCTCTCTTTTGCCAAACCATTTTATTATCCGCGAATGACCCCTTTGTGATATACGAACTTTAGCTATCCAAATCTATATCTCTCATCTCTACAAACTATTGACGGTGCAATTTAGCCAAGAGACTCAGTATTGTTATAAGCAATAAATCATTTTCTAGCGTGAAATTATATTCTATGTTTCTCTAGTGTTGCCTCAAAATAAGATGATTATAGCGTTTTAAAATACAGGTATAAAGTTTATATTATTGTTTATATTTAATATCTCCGCGTTTCTATAATGTGTTTGGGAAAAATTATTGTCTCTATAAGTCGGGGTATTAAGGTATTTTCTCCTCAAAATAAAACTGTGGAGAATAATATAATAGTAAGATGCCATATAACAAAGACATTTAATAACTTATTTGTTTTTATAATTTGATAAAAAACTAAACAAATGATTAACAAGTTACAAACAATGTCCATGTTTTTGTTCAGGTATATCTGTTTTGATCAAGGGGGTATATCATCTAAATTCAATTTTCCTTATATGTATATAAGCTCAAATGCTTGCAAGCAGCCTCCTAAAAAATTTATGTAAGTTCTTGATGTGTATCAAAATAATGCTATACAAATGTTGTAAAAGATATCTATGTATATGATGGGTAAATTTAATACATGATGTGCAAGGCCGGAAGATACTCTATCTTTAAAGTTTGTTTACTGATACACAGCACTAGGTAAACTGGGTTAATAATATTAAGAACAAGGTTATCAGTCTTTCAACTTAACAATCAAAAAAAGTTGTTTTTTTTTTCAATATACTTAGTAATAAATGACCTACAAGTTAAATTTATATACTAGTATATGGCATATCAGTTAATACTATACATACCGCAAAACATGCAATGCAATATTTCAAGAAAAATACTGTTAAGAGATGTAATCAATTAAAAATACAATATTAGCATTTCATGCTACAAACATATTTATCACTTTGTGACAAAAAATAACTTTTAAAGTTAATATATAAAAATATATAATATGCTCTATTAAGAATACTGTGAAATAAATAGAAAGTTATGCAAGTTTCATATCTTTAGAATTAAAAATGAAGGTGATTAGCCATCAGAATAATAGCACAAGCACAGACGCAAAGTACATAACTCTATCTGGATGCTTTATCTATGTGTTCAAAAGTACCTACTGGATAGGCTTCCTTTCCAAGACGTTTTTATTATGCTTTAATGTGATATTTTACTAGAGAACAAATTAAAAAGTGATTACGTGTTTTTCTAACACAATATTCTCATCACGGATAAATTGCATTTTCACACTTTCTCACCAAGAGAGAGGTCGATGCAAATTGCTTTTCGAGTAAATACATGTGTATGTAGAGACTTTTGCAAGTTTCTATTGCGGCTGAGTTGTGCAGTGCGCAAGACGAAAGCACGAAAATACACAAAGTAACGACTTTTTCTTAATTTCGCTCCAGGAGAATAAGACAAAAAAATGACATTGCCGTAATTTCATGTTGTCATCTGGCGATGGGCAAAAGCACACACACAAATACGAAAACGTGGTTACTTTGTCGTAAAATCAAGTTTTCGCCTTGCGCCCGACATAGCGAAAGTACGAAAAAGTAATTACTTTGTCGTATTATCGTGTTATCGCCTTGCGCCTCGGGAAGACATGGCACAATTTAGCGCCCATCAGTTTCGGTGGTGATTTTCTTTTGATGACTAAAAATGCTCAATTCTAGCTAGGTTAATGTAATTCGCATCGACGAAGTAATAGTTTACATCCTCTTTCTAACTAATCAATGTTTAAATGTTTAAGAGCTTTAGCAGTGTCAATAGCAGCCCAGAAGAGGGTCAATCAAACCTAGGCAGAGATTTACTCGTACCAATTTTACACAAGTTTCATTAGAAGAAAATGAAATAAAAATATGCGACATGTTTGAGGAAGTTAATGGAAAATAATATAAAGATCATTAAAAAAGAAATCAAATGAACTTTTTACAAATAACTTAGTTTAATGATTTTTAATGTGACAAAAACACTAAAGCTAAAGGAAATATGATTTGCATACATATTAGACCAGTGTAGTTTAGGGTAAAGTATTCTTAACCTGTTTTCTTTATACATAAAACATTAAAACAATCTAGATATATAAGATGTGTAAAATGAAAAGAAAATAATAGAAAAACAAGAAGTATCTTTAAAAAGATACCCGGCCGAAGTCAAACTTGTTAACTTGCATACTAACCATGCTCACCGCAAACAGAACATTTTATTTGTCCTCAATAGTTTTATTTCAGTGAATTTTTGCCCGTAATGTTTTTCCCCATTAATTGCCATCTTAGATTTAAACAATATTGCTTACATTATTTGATTTTAATCAAATGGAATTTGATTTGAATAGGAATTTATAATAAAACGAAGATTTAGTAGATACTGTACACTAATTCCACGGAGAATTTGCAACTGTAAATTAGTCGAAAGTTCGTTTCAATCGTCTTATGCCCGGTTCGAGAAGAGAATATAATGACTAGAGCAGTTTATATTTATATGTCATATTTAATTTCATATATTTATTGAAAAGCTGTTAGAAATATCCAGAAAATATTATTATTGTGTTTTTATATTTGATCTGACTTATATCTTTTTCCAACACTTCTTGCCATAAAAGAATCCCTGGAAATTAAGTAGAAGTTGTCAACACGCTTGTAATTTTTTTTATTATTATTATTTTATTTTATTGAATGCATTTACAAAAACAAAGAAATGAACAAAATATATTACTTATTAGTGTTACTACAATCATGTTAATGTGAAGTGGATTTGAACTGTAATATTATTTACATTAATGGGTTTAACATTTTCTAGGGTTTTTTTATTGTTTTTTCAGTAACTATAGAAAGGTATTTTTAGTATATTATATATATCATAACTTAGTTCATCTCCATTCATTACAAAAAGTTTTTGAAAATAACATAAAGTTAGGTCGGTTTAATTATTGTAATAATGAGCTGAAGTCTGGAAAAATTCAGAAAGCTGAGTCATATTTCGATATAATTATGCATACACCTATCTATTATTTGTGGTATATTTGTCTGGAGTTTTTACGTGCTAATAGTGACAGTAGACTAATTTGGTGATGTATATTATATCATCTTATACAAATCGTCTGCCAATGTCTGTAAACACTGTCCAGATGGATTTATGTCATGACAATATATGGGCATAATATTAACATGATTCTTTTTCAGATTTTGTTTTCGTCACAAATAAAAGTGTATAGACGCATGTAAGTAATTTAATGTTGTCAGATGTAGATTAATGCCGTTAACAAACCTTTACGTCTAACATTCAAGGGAAAGGCAATCTCAATTTCGGCCCTAAATGTAAAACATTCCACTATCATTTTCTAATAAATACCGAAAAACAGATAAAAACGCAATTGGGCTTTTTCTAAAGCAGAAATAAAGATAAACTTTCTCTTTTGCTGTTTGCTGTTTCTTTCAATCAATTTCCATTTATTTAAACTTGGTCGTCTTCATAGTGGTTTAATTTAATCCACAATGATACATCTGGCAAAGAAATTGAAATGAGTATCATAAACATACAACCTTCCCCCTTTCCAAGATTCTACACTTCACATAGGCGCCGTGTAGTAAAATGTTGTCTTTTGCTACTCTTAAGTTTTTTATGGCCCTTCGGGCTCATTGATTCCAGCAGGTTAATGTTGTAGATTGAATACCATTTAAGCTGGTGCTATAGGGGGGGGGCGTGATAGATGATGCACTTTAACAATATTTCTCATGAACAAACTCAATCAAAACGAGTCTGCAATTTTCATATAAAATTCTTGCTTTCATTGGTTCTGAAGTATAAGCCCTTTTAAGTAAATGGCGATTAATTGCGATTTTAAGCTTCTTGAAAACTAAAAAAGAATTGATTCTTTGGTAATACGATTTATTGAACAGCACAAGAAAATAATTTTTTAACGGTTTAAAATAATAAAGAATGTACTTTTTATCATATTTTTGTAAAACATCTTAATTGTTTGATATATTTATAACAAGATGCTTTAGAATCTCTAATATGCAGAGTAGATGGCTGGAGTCTTTGAAAGAGTACCATAGCACTAAAAACGGCATATCTTAAAATGGCGATAGTCTGAAATAGCTACCGGTACCTCCCTGTTTCATCTTGTAAGCTATATATCTCTCTTAAATTATCCCCGAATCTTTGAAGAAAAACATTAAAATTTAAGTAAGACAAAAAATAATGCAAAGGAAAAAAATGGTTGCCAATTGTATTTGATTTGTAAATGAATACTCTCCTGCAAGGAGGTTTGACACATGCTTGAAATAATAATGACACTAAGTGAAAGTATGACAAAAACAAGAAAAGTGTCAAAATAATTTAAGAACATTTATAAGACAGTGTTCTTTTTCGTTTTTAAAGAATCAGTACCACAGTTTTATTGTTTCTGAAGATTGAAACAAAACGTTTATATTCAATACATTATTGGCAGTTTTGTGAGTTACCGTTTTGACTGGCAATGTTTTTTACTGTTATTTAAGTACAATTTCTTCTACTACATCATGGATAAACAGTATAAAAATTGAAATGGTATCATGCCAAAAATCAAGTTGAAATAAGCATTTGACTTCAAAGAATTTACCCATTATGGTACTTAAAACTGTCATAAATCAATTTATTCCTTTGATGTTTTGCAGTTCCACAAGGAGATAATATATCGTAATTGGTTTGTCAAAGAGAATCGTCATTTATGACATTTAAACATTATGTTTAATTTGAACATTTCGTTCTGTCAATGAAGATTATCCAAATAAATCAGCATCGATTTGTTTCGCAATTGTTCTATTCAAAGACATGTTGTTCCATATCTGTCCAAGAATGTTCAGATACAATCTACAGCAATGGCTTTTATTGCATTAAAGGTGAAGGAATATATCATCGCATTAATTTAATCGTTTTGTACAATTAAAATGTATTTTCTCTTTAGACAAAACATAACTAGCATAAAGAAGTTTAAAGTTTTAAGTAGGCTATATTAACTTATATATTTTGACAAGGCAACTACCTGTTGAAAATGAACTAAAAGCTATTTCTCATTTTTCTTCATGATTTGACCCAAAAATGTCTTTAATGTACATCATACTTTGTGATTTGTTAAAGGCTTTTGCCAAAAAATGTTATACCAAAATTTAAAATAGTACTGTTTTTTACTAAAAGTTTATTTGTCTCTAGAAGGAAATTCCAGACAGATGTTCTTTAGGTATAATTTGTATTATTTACCTTAGATAATTCATAGTGAAATAATATGTTAGACAACCACTTTCAATACGAGCACTTGCCGTGAAAAACGGCAGCTTAAGTATTAAGCCCTAACAGATAATGTTCCTTTAAAGTAATAGAAACCAATGTGTTTTTGCTATATGGCATTAATTATTATTTTTGGGGGGTCGATCATGTAATAATGGAACCAATATAATATTACTGTTGATAAATTATATTAACATATTTTCATAAGATATAGATTTATACCCTTTAAAGATGTATTATGTGTTTTTCTTTGCATATTTAAAAGTGTTTTTACATTGTAGTTTTCTGATATGTACAGCATTAACTGGTAACATGTAAATATTACTTGTAGTCCTTTTATAACTATATAATATTTGTTTGGTGTCTGGGAAAAAACTATAAATACGATGGATAGCATAATTCATAACCATTATCTTTCAACCCTAATTACCTGGTGGTTTTGCCACATTTAATTATTTGCAAGATGGAGTCTTATTTGGAAGCTTGAATTAAAGCTGCAATGACATATAGTCTTAAATTTAGGACAGCTATAAGATGACCACAGCCCACTAATGGTATACAATCACGAGCTGAATAGAGACCTGCACTCTCTAGCACTCGCGATTAATTTGATATACCAAGCCAATAAATTGCCGTGCACTCGGCGTGCCTAAAGAGAATGGAAGACACCGCATTCGTACACAGCGGTGACGAGCACAGGTCACTTCATCACATACATGCGTCACAACGTAATATGTACACTAAAGTTCGAATTCTACACTACTCCATGCGCATAAAGATGAATTCCTACGACAAAGACAATAATTAATGGTGGCAATATAAGTAAGGAGACAACTGTCGTGTAAATATCAAAGCTTCTTCCTCTCTTGAAAGACCAGTTTGAACAAAATAGCCGATATAAGAAGAAAATGTTAACGGAAGAGGGTGTCTATGTCAATCAGTGTAGAAGTCCAATGTTAATTAGTGCAAAAATTGCCTCGAATTACCTGAAAATAGTAGTGAACTTAGAACAATTTAGTGACAAAATAACTTAAATAATTTTATTCAGAAGTTTAGTCTGGTCGATCTTGTCATTGTAATAGGAGAAGTAGTAATCTACGATCTATTATCCGATGATCGAGACAAAGACACCTCTAGAAGACAATTAAATGTCTCGCGATACGTTATAGGAGTAATATGTAAGCGGGAACACTTTATATGGACTATATAAGTCTGGAATACTATAAAGAGGTGTTGTGTAGATCTTAATATATTGCTCATGAGGAGATAGTGATCAGAGTGTAGAGATTAGGCTGCACTGTTAGGAAATAGAATTTCTTCGACATATATATCAATGAGTAGTCTAATAATATATTAGGATAATATAATTTGAAACTCACTTTAATATATGGCCGTTGGTTTTTTTGTGTAATAGGTATTGGGTCTGCAGAATCAAGTTATGCTATAACCTCTCTATATGATCATATATCTATATCCTGTCTGGACAATATATAACGCTCCTATTCTGGACTGAGATATGCACAAGCAAGCTTCAGGGGTCACTTGAATGAGCTATAATCATGTGGCTCTAATGCATGAAAGATACCTTTTGCGTGGTGCAAAAGTCCGTAAATGAAGAAAGAGATGCTGTCAGTAAGAAGAGTGGACTGACAATAGATTTCTAGTCCCAAGTGTCACGAAAGAATAGGACAGATTAGAGTGTGGACAGTGGGTCAACTTAATTAATACTTACTTATCATGTAATCAATTACCTCATACAAAAGGAACAGGGTCGTGCCTAATACAAATCTGTCCAGCAGTCATTATAATCAATAGTTTAAACATAATCATCCAAACTGCATATATGTCCCATTGAGCACCAGTATATGTTGTTCTATGTTAATGGACACCTTTCGATTTCATGACAAATGTGCTGGTCTTGAACTGAAATGAAAGTACTGTGTCTCAATAATATCGTACACATTGCAGATGTCGGTATGAGAGGAGTTGCGCGAGAGTCAGTAAGAAATTGTTCACTGATCATAATTCCTTTAATTAATGGATAAAAAATATTACCAAATAAGTGTGGTGCGCTGAGTAAAGTTTTAAGTAAATAACAATATTTATTATAATAAATCTAATTCGTGCTCTAAATATAAAACCACCCGACAATATGCGCAACAGCCGGACACTAAGAAAGTGAAGCACAAAAGTACACTCTAACTGAATTGTTGAATAAGTATAAGCGTTCATACATGGAAGATCCGAATGAATATGAAAGTTGGTCAGGAGGTAAAGAATGATATTTGCGTTGCCACTCAAGACAATAGACATACAATTGTGAAGTATTACCCATTTATAGTAATAATGCTAGGAGTAAATATAATGAAAAAAAAACAAAGCGCCAAATTAGGTCAAATATAAAACCATTGCCAAAACCCTTACAAGATGTGTTCAGGGCACTTATGACAAAAGCCTTCTGAGAAAGGTTTGCCGTCAAAAATCTGTTGAAAATGTAGGAGAAGTTGCGACGATTCGAGAATAACGGAAAGTTATGATTGTAAGCATTATCAATAACACCGTTAATCATGTACGATAAATTAGTAAATAGTAAATGGAAGTTAAAAGAACAATGTAATAATAGATTCGTGGCAATTGAAGATTTTATTTATATAATATTGGTTATCATAACGGATGAGTATGATACTAAATCTTGTTCATATAATACAAACCTCTGAGAGCGATAGTGAGTCGCAAATGTTTATAATGAATACGCGCACATATGAGAATTGACATATTCCAGTCCTTTTCTTATAGGATGTAGTAGATTAGTTTATCGATTACGAAAATTCTCGTGAAGTGAAATATGTATATGGTAGAGAAGTTTGCGCAGCGAGGTGAAGGAAGTTAACTATGTTTATACGCCTTACGCTAAATTGAATAAGATGATTTTCTCTTTATCCATGTAATGTTGGAGTTGAAATGTATGAATTACGAATTTTAACATACGGCGTCTGCCTGCTAACACTGGCAGTCCGCTAGAATATGTATTTACCAATGTGTTCCGCAGTATTGACCGCTTACCAAGTTATCAGTTAATTGTTAATTCTGTACTGTTACCCGGATGAACAACGGACCCGTATTACCTACAATGCTATTGATTATATACCCAGTTTTTCCGTATTCACCTCTGAAAATAACACTGTGTTTCGACTTTAAAATAATTTTATAATTGTTTGCATTTAAATATTGAGATAATATTCCGCACAAAATTAAGCAAAGTGATAAAGATTGTTAATGTTTCATAATTAACCATTTAGTGCAACGATCTGTGCTCTCCTTTGTAATGTAGATGTTACACATAGAAAGGTGAGACTGTCATTAATGAAGATGTTAATTACTTGAGTGGACCATCTTTTTCCATATAACATAATGGTATAACCGAGATGATACGTTATATGTTATAAGTGTCAATTATACGAGTGAATAGCGATTGGAGTTATCGAGCGTCAACTTGGAATGTAACCTATATATTTGTGGAAGGAAGACAAGGATCTGTATTAGTGAATAAAAGGGTTAATGTCTTAATGAATACTCATATTGAAATAAGTACAACCTCGATTATCAAGGACCAAATGTCTCTTTTATACAATAAATAATTCACAAATGAATTCAATTCAATACAGAAATCGCTAAACTGGGTTATTATACTACACACTAATAGAACATATCCGAGCAGTAACAATTATGACCAGATTAAAAGGGATAATCTCCTACAATCTTAGATAAAGTGTATATTTTATCAAGATAATAGCATTACAGATGAACTATTATTAGCAAACCTACGCTATAGCAATTATTTTGTGTTCCCGCAATAATACTAAGTGAGAACATATAGTGTGATGATAGTTCACTTCTCTTTATATATCTGAAGTGGGCATGTCCATATAAAACAAAATTGTAATCCTAAGTAATAGAAGCGATGACCGGAATCTTTCGCATTCAGAGACACCGGACAGAATCCCCGAAAAGTTCTAACTAAGGTTCATACCGTGAGATTCTGTCCAAAAGATGATGTAAACAATTACAGTAATATGTGGTGTGATAAAATTTCAAATCATGAATTGAAAAACAAAAGTTCCTATTCACTTAAATATAGATTTTAGGATAAATGGTTGAGTGAGTATAATGAATTCTTTTTTCGAAATATTTTAATACCGTAGTTATAATAGACTTACATGTTATGTGTGCGGGAGTAATTAATCTATTTTCAGTATTTATTAGCAGTACATATTCATCTTATCGTTCCATCTACTTTAATAGCCGAGGTAAGAAGAGTTTTTTTTGAGATTCTAGCTAATTCATTTGAGAGAACAATAAATCCTTTCCGCGTATAAGTACTTATGACTATACTTATTATATAGTCATTTACTCCCACCTCGCTTACTACCTTTAGGGGTTGTATGTAAATGTAGTAGCCATTGATGATAATACCGTGGTGTAAGAATATATTAATATACATTCTTTTATGGGTAATACTCACTACAGATACTACACTTGTATAATAGTTAAGATAGTTATTCACATAGTTATTAAAAGTGCCAAGAGTATAGATGTTGTCACGGTTCGTATACACCTGTTAAGAATAAGATGAACTATTCTCCTATAATAAATATGATTTTATAGTTGGAGTTTATGAGAGTTAGATGATAGCTTTCTTTTTTGAATAGTTGCAATTATTAATGTGCATTATATGGCGACCACTTTGTGACAGTACTAGAGACTCTAATAGTTAATCAGAAGCAACTTGATGTAAGAGCGTATTTATTATTATTTTGTATTGATCTGCTGTACAACAGAGCATAAAGTTATCCTATATTTAAGTTGTCAAGTTATATATGAAATCTGTACACGCCAAATTGGTTTGTCCAAGAATATCAGCCGTATCCTATTCCACGCTTTCCTAGATGCTGTCATTGCTATGGCGAGAAGCAAAGAAACAATTAAGAATAAGCTCTTGAAATAGTATAAGTAACAAATATCGAACTGAATAATGCACAAGTTGATTATAGTCTTCGAATCTCAGCACCTACATGAAGTAGGTAACTGAGTCGATATAATGATAATGCTCGTGATTCCTAACTCTGATCACGGGACTATAATAGGCGTGATATCTAACTTGTTAACTAAATACATGTAAGCATTAAGAATTTAGACCAACATGTGATGGCTGATTCAGCGTGTACCTACCTTTATGCTCGCAATTGTACTTATCGCCACAATTAAAGTATCCTAGTAAAATTATTTATATTGTGTGAAGAATATAACTTCTCAATTAATCAAAGTTATAGCAAGCACTGTGAAAGGTTATTATCTCTCCTCTAACATACTAACACTGTTATAATTATCTATCTCTGC
Source organism: Ruditapes philippinarum (assembly GCF_026571515.1). NCBI lineage: Eukaryota > Metazoa > Mollusca > Bivalvia > Venerida > Veneridae > Ruditapes > Ruditapes philippinarum. The sequence goes on along the minus strand of NW_026855732.1, from coordinate 124,221 downwards.
TCAGTAAAATTTATGTAACTTTTTTTTCTGGAGTCGACATTTTCAAACAACGCGGTCGGTAGGTCCTTATACTAAAGGTGGACCTTAAAAATATTACCGTTGAAATAATTTCAATTACTTAATTATAACAGAAACATGCATTTATTGTTGTTATAAAGTGACTGATAGATCGACAACCAATGAACAAAGAAAAATATCTTAATTAAGCATTTTCTGGGCCGTCCGGGTTTGGTGGTTGTCCGGTTTTGGTGGTCCCCAACCAGTATAATTTAAATACACGGATTACATTCAATTTGATATTATTTGGACTATCCGTTCCACGGGCAGACCCCTCGGGACGAATACTCCGAATCGCAACATAGGACAAATATCATTAATCCAAATTGAAATGTAAATAATTGGAACAATTTGGAGCATGAAAGTCATATGTTTGTAAATAAAGATACAGAAGTTGACTTTGATTCGATATGCGTAAATAATATAATCCCCGTTTATTTTACAAAGCCAGGTCTAATATAAATTCGCAGTAAGTAACAGAAATATGGATGGATGGTTGGACTTTTTCTCCTACAAGAATTGTTTGTTTTTATTATTAAAACAAGCGATCATTCATATTTTTTTAATAAAATGAATAAATATCACCGTCATTTAACGTTGATTGGCGGACTTATTTTTTCAGCTCAAGACTTCTTGTTTTTAATCAGAAATTCCGACTAAATGGGGCTATCAATGGGGGAAATAGATTTTAATATTAACGTTAAAATTATGGAAATTTCGTTTTAACTTGTTTTGAAGCATAAAATAAAAAGAAAATTTGCCTGTTTGTTGTGTAAGATGTAATTCTATTTCATCGAGTGAACTTTAAAAACAGTATTCTCACTCGTGGCTACGCAACTCGTGAGAATACTGTTATTAAAGCCCACTCGATGAAATAAAATTTCATCATACACACAAACAAACAAATATCCTCTATATGTACTCAAATAACTCTAAAATAACATTTTCTAAAGTCTCAGCATGGATTTCTGCATAAATTCTATATAGTTGTGGTTTGAAGCGTAAATATATATATATATATATATATATATATATATGTTGAACGAAATTTAAACGCCGACAGAATCACCAAGTAGTTCTAAAACAAGACAAAGCCTGTAAGTTACAATAACAGATAATGTGGATATTGTATGAATGAAACAAGTCTAAGTCATTTATTTGACATGTTGTTTAACGTTTCCAGAGTTCATTGTGACAACTATTTTGAAATCTTAACGCTCTTATCTGACCCGCGTGGGTCAAGTTAGGAGATCCCACTTAATTCTTTATAAGGATAAAAATTTGTTCCTAAGATTGCCTAGTGTATTCATTTTAAGTAGAAAAATTCAAAACAAAGAACTGACAATTTTGCCTGTATCTCCCTTTAACTTTATGAGTGTAAATGGAGATGATGTAAAATAACATATTTTTTTACTTGAATCATCGGTCGGTACTACATAAATCGAAAGAACAAATGACCTATTACCCAAAGGAAATGTTAATGTCAGAGTCAAATTCACACCGGCTCAGACAACGTTAAGAATAAGGTAATTGATTTTAAGTCTGGTTCTTTTGATAGAGTAACATTATATTATACGAAACTTGCGTCAAAAGTTGTTTGAGTTGCTTGTGTTTAAATGATTATTTTAGCAGAACGTTAAATTTTAGTATATTATAAAAACGTTGTAGATAAGCCAGCGTCCTTATGAGAAAAAATAGCAGTTACTACGCAAAAGTCAGCAAATTAAGTATAAATGAATGACATATGCAGTTATTTCTAACATTGCTACTGTGACAGCTAGTTATTTTTCCCCATGACGATATCTGATATTTTAGACTAATAAGTACTATAATGATATTAATAAATGACGCAGAGTTATCTGCCTTGCTTGTATGATAAATGCTAGAGGGTTTAACATTATTTAAAATATAACAAAGCAAAGAAAACAATTCGGAGATAATATTATGTTTCTTATATGTCATGTATTGTCATGTTACCATTCAAAATACGAGTACATTTCCGCAACATATATACTCATCTGTCTAAATGTCTTTACATCAATAAACTAAATTCAAAATGTTTGTTTGTTTCATTTTACGCCTTTTCCTAACATTATTTCAGTTATAGACGGGTAGTTTCCTAACCATCGTTCCTGGAGAGTTACACCAGTACTAGACTACCTTCCTCCGCGCTAAACTACCAAAGCATCTCCCGGGGATCGAACCCACGCCAGAGAGGTAACTGGATTAGAAGTCATCGACTCTAACCCCTCGACCACGGAGGCGGTTAACTTCAAAATAACTAACGAAGTAAATATACTGGTCGGAGACCATCAACCGGACACTTTTTGAACATTTTTCCATAAAGATTTCATAATTTTAAATGTAGAGACCTGAAAATTTGACACAGTACAGCTAGGTACTTCCTCTAACTAACAAACTTGTTTATTTCTGATTATATTGACACTTATATCTGAGGCTCGTCAAGGAGGGTATCAAAATTACCTAAATTGTCTACACTTCAGTACCATGTGTCCGGACAGATATGTACATGATGTTATTTAATTCATTCAAATGCTAGGGTGTTTTAATTTATTTTTTTAACATGAAATACAATATTTCAGCAGCAAATGCTGACGTTTTCGATATTCTATTGTTTACTCTGCAAATGATAATAGCTGGTATATGAGGTCAGGTATTGCACTCTTAACCCCCAAATTTTCAATGTCAGCATTCTTGAAATAGACCTTAAAATATTACCGTTGAAATAATTTTAATTACTTAATTATAAAAGAAACATGCATTTATTGTTGTTATAAAGTGACTGATAGATCGACAACCAATGAACAAAGAAAAATATCTTAATTAAGCATTTTCTGGGCCGTCCGGGTTTGGTGGTTGTCCGGTTTTGGTGGTCCCCAACCAGTATAATTTAAATACACGGATTACATTTAATTTGATATTATTTGGACTATCAGTTCCACGAGCAGACCCCTCGGGACGAATACTCCGAATCGCAACATAGGACAATTAATTAATCCAAATCGAAATGTAAATAATTGGAACAATTTGGAGCAGTGAAAGTCATATGTTTGTAAATAAAGATACAGAAGTTGACTTTGATTCGATATGCGTAAATAATATAATCCCCGTTTATATTCCATAATGCAGAATTGTTAAAATAACGCCGGACTATGACAAAAAAACTACTATCAGATGAAGCAGATGCCTAAGGTATTCCGAAAATCAAAGCATAAAAAACGCCGAAGTGTGCGTATTGTACTCATTTGTATCGGCGAAACACAAGTTTCTACTAAAGAACGGTAGCACGGTCTTTTTTATCAAAAATAACGAGTTTGAGTTTTTCAAATTGTCATCTTTTCTTCGGCAATTCTCGTGTAATATTTTGGAAAGAGAAAGAGTAATCTCTCTTATTTGAAGTTCTTTGAATATTTGTTGACATCAGGGTTTGATTACAATGTCGATTGATTACGGATTTTGCGTGTAAAAGTTCCATTATTCACCAGAAATGCCTTAAATCCAATCTTCTAACGTTTTGTTTATCTTTAAGGTAGTTGGTGTAGTTTTCAAACAGTTGCTCATTTTCCAAATCTTGTCATGTTGCTCTCCTGACAATTATTCCAGTTATAATGATTAAGTGTTGTAAATGGAAGTCAAATTACTACTTTGGTTACATTTTGCCACTTTTATGACAAATAATTACACATTTAGCGCTTCTTTCTTCGGATAATCAGCACCTAAATTGCTCTAAAATTATTATTAAACTCTTGCTTGCCCTTTCTTGAAAAATAAGATTGTATTCATATTTGAGACATGCCTTAAATATATTAGACCACAGAATATTACAAATATGTGCACATAATTGGTCTATTCATGTCAAAATTTCATTATAATGATAACTGAAATGTTTCTATCCCTTTTTTACCAAAAACGACTGACATCCAAAGTTACAAATATTGACAATTTCCTGCTTGCTTTATGCTGATTTTCTAACTAAATACGGCAATGATATAAGCCAAATGAAAAATATCCATATTGGTGAGTATTCATTTTCAATAATATTGGAGATTTAATATGCACGTATGTACTAAAGACCGGTAGGGCCATTTCAACTACCTGAATTCACGATTTCATCTTCATGAAATCACATTTTAAACTTCGTGAATTCCCGTTTTCAACATACGGAATTCACGATTTCAGCTTCGTGAATTCACGATTTCAACTTCATGAATTCACGATTTCAACTTCACGAATTCACGATTTCAACTTCGTGAATTCACGATTTCAACGTCACGAATTCAACTTCGTGAATTCACGATTTCAACTTCATGAATTCACGATTTCAACTTCACGAATTGACTATTTCAACTTCATGAATTCACGATTTCAACTTCATGAAGTTGAATTCGTGAAGTTGAAATCGTGAATTCGTGAAGTTGAAATCGTGAATTCACGAAGTTGAAATCGTGATTCATGAAGGTGAATTCGCGAAGTTGAAGTCATGAATTCATGAAGTTGAAATCGTGAAGTTGAAATCAAGAATTCATGAAGTTGTTATCGGGAATTCATGAAGTTGAAATGTCCCCACCGGTCTTTCGTACGTATGGGATCGAATTCCACTTATAAATATATTTTTCCTTTTAGTGTTTGACTTCTTGCAAAAAAAATCGTTTTCCAGTTTAATCAGGACAAATCAAGCATTATTTTGTGTTCAATGTTGTTGACTTCGACTTTTTACAACAACCTTGATTTATTAAATTTAATATTTAAAGGGGCTATCCAACAAGTTACATTTATGCCGATTTAACAAAGATTAGTCTATTCTATCATTATTTCGTGATCTCGAGAAAGTGGTAGTATTTCCAAGCAATGTCGAATAATGGTTGTTGTTTTCTTCATCTAAATTATGACAACAGTTTAATGAAGACAAATAAGCGTATGTCTAGGTAAGGAAGAATGCCATAGCCCAGACTTAATACAAAATAAATTAGAAGCTTTGCTAGTAATCAATGCAAAGGGTAGGGAATAAAATGTATACGGCTAGTGAAAAACAAAGTATTGAGAAACCACAAGAAAAGATACCATTTACATATCGTTAAAATAAATATACTCCTTTATCATATATCTAACAGTATAATTGTAAGAGTATTATGATTTTTAATTCACATTTGACATATACAGTTGTTACACGGCACTTAACACCTCCTGCTGTGATGAATAATTGGAAATTACTGATCCGTAAAGTTTTTTATATATTTATATACTTTTAATTCCACATTTCTTGTTAGTTGCATCTATTTTGATTCAAATAATGACATAACTACTCGATGACGAATGAATTTCAATAAATGGAAATCGATTAAGATAAACAGCAACAAAGAAAGGTTATCTTTATAACTGTTATAAAACAGCTCAATTGCATTTTTATCAGATGTTTGGTGTTTATTAGAAAATAATGGGAAATGTTTTCCATATGTAGAATCATTAAATGCCACTAATAAGATTGCCCTTTTCCTTTTATGTAAGTGTGAAGCTTGCTAACAGGTTCTGTCTTCAATCGACAACTATTAAATGCGTAACAAAAACAAAATCTGGATAAAGAAACGTAATTCTTGTCTCAATTATATGCAAATAACATTACCAAGTCATATCCCCAACTGAACAATACTATCGAGACAGAGGCAGACAATTTGTTCTGAATGATATATTATCATTTATCACACACTTATCTACAGAAAATAGATGCGTGAATCAAAATACAAGGGCCATTTAGTGACAGGAAAGTGTTTTATTTTTTTCATAATTAATATAAGCCTTAATTGACAACCACGTTTAACGAATAACACTTCTTAACACTATACCCAAAAGTAATGATGTAAGACAAATAATATAAAATGTAGTACTATTAATATTACTGTCATGAAACCCGCTCAATGAAATGTTTTTAAAGATATCCATTTTTTCCTGGATGACAGCCTTTTGCATGCATCTGCTCTCAATGACCGAAATGAAAATAGGTAGAGAAAATGGACCATGCATTGTTATCTCACCTGTAATCTAAGCCAGTACCTGGTCAGTCTATGCCAGACAAAGAGCATGACAGTTAATATGAAGAAAACCTAGACAGACATTATATTATGTCCATGTATGAGCTTCTAGTTTAAAATGCAATCTTGTTCAAATGATCTATGTATGTACAGAATCAATCAAACCGAATCTGCAATTTTCATGTTATCTTGTTGTAATTAATGCTTCCGAGGGATCACGCTATATCCAGATTTTTATTTTATTTCGTTTCTGTTGGCACAGGTAAGTGTCGTTGATGGAAACGGAAATATTTCCATTTTGCATTAATATTTTTTTAAAGATAACATATCTCAATATGCCCATTCAAAATAATTAAATAGTAAATATTCATATTTTCATAAAGATTATGTCGCATTTATGGTACTTGTATGGAACCAGTCAATGTTTCTTTCATTTATCATGTGTGTCGTTATTTAAACACTGAGGGGCTAGTTTTATAATTAATTCATTAAAATATTTTGACGTGCCTGTAAAAAAGTTTCAGAAAATTGAGAGGTCTAATTTGATTATATTCCAAAAAGAGAGAAAATGTCAAAGACTGACGTTGAAACTTAAATTAAGGTATCTTGTTCTTAACGGTGTCTGGGCTATTTTGATGTTAAAATTGATTCTGGCATTAACATGTCCCATGGGCAATAGGTCATTTCTAGATTTGATTAATGCTGATCAAGATCGACTTAAAGAATTTAACTGTCATTTTCTAGCATCACTATTTTCCCTGCGTAAATTATGAGAACAAAGATCAATCTGGCAAAGGGGCGTTCACAGAACGCAGAACTGACCTTACATTAGGATTGTTTGCAAGCAATCTAACTACTGTAAGGTAACTATAGCTTCCAGTCGCGGATGAGATTTATAACTTCCGATGTTATATATATTGATATTATTTCGCAAATGTTGTGTCGCATTGATGGTATATCAAATCGTCTTCTACTACTAGATATCTTAACTTTTAATCTGACGTGTAAAACGTGTTTGACGGCTTTTCAACCCTTATGATGCATTAAATAGTAAAAAGAAATGTCCCAAACAAAAAGTAAATGAAAATGATGAACTGCCTAAATTAATGTTGAAGAAAACGTTTGCAACAAATATTTTATTCACTACTCAGACAGGACAATTCGCTCCCGGTCCCATCCTAATTTGTAACTTGTAAATTGTGTTTACATAATTATGAAATGTAATTATGTTAAGTATCTATACATAAAACAAAGATATGCATAAGTAACTATTGGTGCTTCTTAATATTATTATCCATTGTCTTCTCTAAACGTGTCTTTTTTCTTCATTCTCTGCTGATTTTAAGGCCAAATGTGTTTTTGTTTACCAATATACGTATTTAGTAGTAATTTACAGCGGCTTCGTCCTTGGTGAAACAGTCGGAAATGGGAATTTATCTGCGATGAAAGTGTTTTCATAGACAACATGTTATCACTTTTAAATACGTTCTCCAGTATAATTGTCACATTAAAGAACCATAAAGTCAAGTAAATCATTTGGAAATAAACTTCATTCCCTTTAATGTTTAAAGAATGGATTCTTGATAAAAAAAATCCCATTAACTTCCTCAATATACTCTTTAAGTACGATAGTGTACCAATTATCTATTTATCGAAGACTCATAATGCATATAAAGTACTTCTTGGTATGTTTTTTTGTATCTTTTGTTCACTTAATATGTCCATATGCTAATAACCATTTGTATGTTAATTGTGGATTATTTTAAAGTGACATTATGCTCATATTTTTTCTGTCAGTATGAATTGATTTAGTAATGTTTCTCAAAAGATTAACACTTATTATCGTATTTAACCAATACATGATAATGAAAAATGTTGATGATTCCCTATATAAAATGACCTTAATTATAAAAAAACTGCTTTACTCTTTTTTAAGAACTGAAAGTCACCGATACATTCTAAAAGATATTTATAAAAATGTTTCTTTGCCACGTCGATTATTGATTTCTTTGATAGTCAAATATCAGTTGAACTCAATTTATAGAAACATGTGATTTTGATTCCTAAATGTTAACTGACTATTTTCACAAAGGCGATTTCCTTTTAACCAGAAAACGTTTTACTTAAAGCCAATTTGCTAACTTGTTTACCTTGAAATATATTACGACATTGCCAAACTACAACACTTCGTCATATTTTAATGTTTTTATTTCATCACATCTTTGATCCAAACAAGTATCCTATTTTAACAGAATATCAAAACACTGTATAAGTTGCTACTAAAATAGAGCTAAAAGACGAAAACGTATCAGCCAGATTTCTTAATAACACCTATATTGTGCATAAAGTCACTTGACAGGGGCTCATGACCATTCATGCAGTCATTTTCTAAATTATTAAGGTTTGACCTTTAAACCAATGGATATCAAAAATTCGATATTTTTACTAAGACAAAAAGGGAAAAAATGAAAATGTCATTTATAGGCCAATTGGGATATTAAAATGTAAAAAGGCTTTCAAAAAAGATAAACAAGTTCTAGATTAGTTTCGTATATTTCCATTAGAGCATGAATCAATATTCACAGTCTCCTAAACAAAGTTTTTCAACAATCTTGAACAGTAAATTAGACATTATAGCTGTTTCTTTTGTTGATGAGGTTAATTCCAGTCTCGTTAAAGACTCATTTCAGTATGTACGTGTAATTACAAGCAATCGTTATCTATAAGAAAATAAATAATTGATGAAATCCGTGCACTTTTAAAGCTAATAAAATAGATTTCAGTACAGAAAACAAACATATTTCTGCGTATTTTAATGTTACACTCCAGAACCATGATACAGTTTTGTAATTACTCTTCACAAAAACGCGTTAAGTTTAATTTCCCAAGCGTCATACGGGATATATTTAAGAAATTCCGATGAGTTTACTGCACAAATTACAATTAGAAAAGAAATAAGACTTAAATCTATTTTACGTAAATGTGATTGCTTTAAAGTTAAGATTGGTAGCAAAGCAATTAATGTATTTACATTCAGGGCATTGTTTGTAATAACGCGCAATGTATTAATATATGAGTATTGTTTCGGGTACATGTTCTTATGATGTTTGTAATAGTTATGTTTTCACAGAAATTGTTCAGCCCTCTTCATTTAAATCGTCATGAGAGGTTATAAATCAGTCATCTCTTTTAGTCATACGTTTATCTATCATCAGCTGAGACTGCATGGTCTGTGATGTCATTACAGTAATAAAAGAGTGTTTATAAACAACATTCAGTTGAAATATCTCCCCCTTTCGTTTTTATCAGTTGTGCATGTGAATGGTTGCAGTTGAAGTAATATTGGTAACATTACTGTTATTATTACAAATTGAATTATGTAGAATAAACAATCGCCAGACATGATTAAGAAAAAAACTGAAAAAAGAAACCAAAATAATTGATGCAAAACTCTCAATGTCCACGCGACTATAAACCAATTCTTACGACAAATAAAATACATTTAACTGATGTATTAAATTTAAACGGATAAGAGATGAAAACTTGAACGCATGAAGGTTAATATTTCCCTGCTTAAATGTTTTAATTTTTAAATTGTAAAATTTGTTCTTGTATATAACGACTTAAATATGTAAACATCTATAACAATCTGGGGTTGTTGTTTTTTTAAATATCCCAAAATTTTGTAATCATCGTCATAACTTTTGTTCATTTTTCATTTGATAAAGAATTAGAAATTTAGTTGACTGGCATAACCGTTTACGTGAAATGTTTTATTTGTACAAGACAAATCTTTTAGTTTAAAAAAACATGCAATGCATTCCAAATAAAAACTTCTTATCTAAATTTGAAAGCATATTGAGTGGTACTTTTCTAGACTAAATAATATTGCTGTCAGATTTCAACTCTGTTTATTATATAGAAAAACATTTGAAAATGCGTATATTTTCTACTCAGGTCTTTCATGATGTGCTTGCAAAAATCTAAAATATGTTAAGCAAACTTCGAGCTGTAATGAAAGGAATTTTCGCTTTATGTTTTAGAAGCTATATTTTAGTGATATCATCTATTTTACGTTCGTTCCTATTTAAGCAAATGTTTTCATTTATTATATTCCCATTTTTCTTTGGATCATAGAGTGGTACAATATATGGCGAACCCAAACTCTTACAAAATCCAAGTCAATGTAAAAAAGAAATAATACCTTTATCTATTATTACGCCCCGACATACCTTAAAAAGGCTTCAGACAATTGGACTTGACTAAAATGAGAACAATACCAGAGATGGACTTAAAATCTATTATCGTCTTCTTAACATTGTATGGGCAATTGTAATAATTGAAAATGAGTATGACATTCACATGTCCCATGAGTAAATGGCATTTCTAGGTATGATAATTGAAATAGACATTTGATTCGATTCATATAATTCACATAATTGAGGATTGTCTGTAATTTCCCTACACCTCTGTTTACGTTGCGTAAAATATTCCAAAGACCAACAAGGCAGAGCGACGCAGAACTTTTTTTAATTATCTATCATGTTAAGACTCAATCAAACCGAGTTTGCAATTTTAATGTTTTTTATTAAATTTATGTTTCCGAGTGTTCACACTTTTTCCATATATTTTAACAACCATCACATTGAAAGATATTGTTAGCTTCCAGAAACATTAGCGCTTTATACCATCTGGATTAAGTTTGATACATTTCCAAGATAACTGTGCTAAAATAGTGAAAATAAGAATTCTTTAAGAAAGTCCAAAACGGCAATATTGAAAATGTCGATGAGGTATTGTATGCTCATTGTCTTATCAAATGACAATTCATTACAATTGATTAACTAAATTTGTAATTTTGTTTATAGATTGTTCTTTAAGAATTCATTAGATATACATGTAGATTTATACCCAAACAGTTTTTCCTAAAATCGGGTATAATGCCTCTAAATTTCAGAATGCTTGTTTATAATAAGGATAAATGAATTCAATTTATTATCACATTACAGTATGTGGATTTCAGAAAAATAGAAGGATAAGGATATACTTGTTTGATAAGATCAGGTTTCACTAAAGTATTGTTAAGCGTATAATTGTGTCTAGTCCATGATATAATAAATCATTTTTTGGCCATAGGAATTCAGACATGGTTGTCTGGCAATCATTGCTCCTTTGAATAGAGTAAAGGTTGAAACAAATCGATTTCCAGAAGATCGATCTGAGCAAACTGCTATCAGTAATAAATAAAGTGGATCTATGCATGTCGTCAATTGGTACAAACTGTTGAAAATAAATACAATCTTTACTCTGGTGACCCGTTTGATTGCGACATTTTCTTCTAAAAACAGTAACACAATTAAAGAATTCATAATTGAGAGTTAAGCTATCGTTGATGTAACAATGCGGCTAAACTGTTACCTTCGCTTTCAATTGTTAAAACAACGAAGTGCAATGTCAACATAAAAATATATTGGCTTATCACGAGTTATTCATCAATTGTTTTGTTTCATCAAAAGATAACAATTGTAAATATTTCAACATCGAAATGTTTATTTTATAAAAAAAAATCCAGTCCAGGGCAATACAAAAACTGAACATCGACCTCTTTCTCGGTAATACAGGCGCATATTGAAATTACTCTGTTAAGAAAATAGTTTGATAGACAGCATCCATCTGATAGACAACATGTGATTACTAACAAGTACGTTTTCTCATTTATTTTCACATAAAATAATCATTAAGGCAAGTCATTTATTCCTTTAAAGGTTCAAAGAAGTGCTTCTTCATTTTTTATCATTACTTTAGCGCCATACTCCCCTCCGTGCATTTGTTTGCCAAAAGTCCAATTACCATGCCATATAAAAAGGAACTATTTTTGCATATGAAAAAGGTTTTTTGTATATATTGTTTATGTTTTGTTTTCATTTTTGGAAGATTACATTTTACAAAGTGACTTTAATAAAAGATCAGTTTCAATAATGCATGCTCGTTAAACAAAACTCCACTTTTCCCAGGCTAAATAATGGGGCATTTTATATTATATAAATATACAGAAGTTGTAAAATATAAAACACTTTAACCACCTGACAGTTTGTATAAGATAATAAAAAAATGTTGCTTTTTCAGAGGTTTTAACTTGCATTTACTTGCATAAAGATATCATCTATGTATATGTTATTCCTATTTTTGACACAATCATATTGACTTATACATTGAGAGAAAAATGTTAACAACGTTAAAAAAAACTAATTCAGTTCCCTGAACCGGGATTTTGTTCGTTTTTGTACGTTTAAAAAGGAACAAATATTCTAATCAGGCGCAGTTTTACGATCAGCAAAATATATTTTTAAAAAAAAAAGAAAATAAAACAATTCAACATAAGGTGAAGCAAACAGTAAACATCTGTTTATTTAATTATGCAAGTTTTTGAGGGCAAAATTGCTTTACAATGTTTTGGTTGTCTTACACTAATAATATTTTAGAAATTATTTAGCATTTCACTTTTTCTGCATCATAAATCAAATCGTTATACTGTTACATTATTGAGAATTGCTGACTGGAAAGAGTGTATGGCATAAATATCCCCAAGAGTAATTGGCTATTGTCAGATATTCAGAAGTTCTTATGGGAAAACTTTCTCAACTGTCTATGAAAGTTCATTGAGACTTTTGTACAGAGAGCTAGTTGTTGACTGTATAACTGATTGAGGAAATAATAAAGCATGCTTCCCCTTTTACTTAATCGCGTATATAACAGCAGTAGAAACAATGAAACGATTGCATACATATATTTAATAATGATTTTATATACTTTTACATAAATAATACACTATTTCCGCATAAGGTTTTCAGGTTCTTTATTAAATACACGTCTTATGCTGATGAACATGTAATTAACGTAGTAAACAGTTAAGCATGCTTCCCTTTTTACTTATCATGTATATAACAGCAGTAGAAACAGTGATACGATTACATACATATATTTAACAATGATTTTATATACCTTTATATACACAAAACACTATTTTCGCATAAGGGTTTCAGGTCATTTATTAAACACACGGCTTATGCTGATAAATATTTGACATAAACAGCTGATCGTTCAAAAGCCAATTATAATTTGTTTTTACTATGTCTCATCTCAGGGTTGTTATATTTTCTGGTCTTTCGCGCTTATTGATACCAATTAATATTAGTGCTGTGTATTGCATACAATTAGGCCAATGGTAGAGGGCCAGGGCGTTATATTACTTTGCCTTATTCATTTCCTCTCAAAAACAAACACATTACCATTGAGTCCGTGAATTTCAACTATTTTCATTGCATTGCTATTTTCTGGTCTTAATGTGTTTCTCTACACAGTAGTAAATTTGTCTTTATGTATAATTTTATTAAAAAAATATTCATTCCGTTTACTCTTTTGGTATTGTATAAACAAATATCATGATGATTGCGACGTTGTTTAAAATAATCTTTATAGATGGTTTTGTTTAAGATAACATATGAGCCGTGTCATGACAAAACCAATATAATGGGTTTGCGACCAGCATGGATCCAGACCAGCCTGCGCATCCGCGCAGTCTGATCAGGATCCATGCTGTTCGCTTACCAACTCTATTACAAGTAGAGAAACTGATAGCGAACAGCATGGATCCTGATCAGACTGCGCGGATGCGCAGGCTGGTCTGGATCCATGCTGGTCGCAAACCAATTATGCTGGTTTTGTCGTGACGCGGCTCATATATCTTTTGCAAAAACAGAAAAGTAATTATAACAAATGTTCATAAATGTAACGAAAAGGAAACAGAAAACTATAACATTAGAATGAAATTAGAATATATAGAACTTTTTTTTCAATTGGCAAACTTGTTTTGTATAAAAATATATATTCACTAGCATATATTAAATATTCATAAGATCATGAAAAAAGTATTGGGGTCAAGATCTTAGTACCATTCAAATAATGCGTTGAACACTGGCAAACAGGAGGTTTCTCGCAAAGGATACCAAAATAATATTGCAGAGTTTTTCAACAAGTCGTCATATTAATATTTGACAATTTCTGTTTATGTACGCCATTTTATATTTGTCTGTAAATCCTTTATCTGTAAAAAATCGTGTTGATGAACTTCCTTAGAAAAGTTCGTCAACTATTTTGAACTGTAAATTAGGAATTCGAATTGTTTTTTCATTCTTAAGTTGAAGTCATATCTAATAAATTAAAGAAAATTATAATTATCCTTAAGTAAGGAACCGTTATTGGTAAAAGGTAATCTTGTTACATTTAAAGCTTTGAGAAGTTGAAAGTCATTAAATTTAGTTTATTGTCTATCAAGTAAAAGACAACAAACAGATTTCAAATCAATCAAATGTCATACTCACAGAGCCATGATGCAGTTCTGTAATCACTCTTTGCAAAAGGCGTTACGTTTAATCTCCCAATTGAAACATGAATCAAATATATTTTGAGAAATCCTGACGTGATTATTGCTGAAATTTACAACAAGAATAGGAATTGAATTGAAATTTATTGAAGTAAATTTGAGTGTTGAAAAATGACCTTATGTAAAAATTAGTGTATTTAAATAACGTTTTTTGTAATTACTTTCAGTTTATTTGATGCATGTGCATGCTGATATCGTTTTAAATATGATCTTGTTATATTTGGTAGCATTTATATTTTCACACACATGTACTGCCATATTTAGCTGCTGCAGAAAATTACAATTAGAGTAAGAAATTGAATTTAAATGATATATAACGGTTGGACTTTGTCGTAAAATAATTGTTTAAGGTATTGTCGATTTAAATTAAATCATTAGAATAATCAGTACTACCATCTCTGTATCTTCTATAAACACAAATACAAACTTACAAATGGAGGAAATCTTTTCACATATAACCAGACTTCTAATTATACGATAATTAAAATTTCTTGTTGTTTACATAACGCTTCATAAATGCTGTTTAGATTGATTTCCCAAATGAATTTCTAATATGTGTCTTGATATTAAGAGGGTGTCTCGAATGATGGTACTGTTACAGTTAATATGTATAGAAAATATAGAATTTTTTTTTTAATTTTACAATGTAGCAGATTTATCTTATTTTCTAATTTCATGATCGAATAAGTCTCGATATGTTAAAAAGATGATAGTCTTTTTGGGCAATTTTTATTTTACTTTTTCTTTGTAAAACTGCATAAATTGGAATGTCTCTATATAGAAAATGGTTTGTTAGACAACATTTGATATAAAACTTCTGCTTACGATCTCTCATGTAATGCAACATTAGAAAATAATTAAAGAAAGTTATTTGGAGATAAACTTTATTCCCTTAACTGTTTAAATGCTGCATTTTCATATTATATTCCTCTTATGTCCTAAAAGATTTTTTTATTTATTTATCGATGAATCTCGTATATAAAATGCTCATTAAGTGCTTATAAGATGGCATATATCTGTCATTGGTTGACTTCACAAACTCATATGTCACTTCCAATTTGCATGTTTATTATAAATGAATACAAGAAAGTTGACCTACAAAACTCTTTTAGTTTGACTTGGCAACAATGCTTTATTTTAGACATGTCTGTCAATTAACAACCATGAACAAATTATTGTTGCCTCATCCTATGCAAATACATGTAACATTACCTCAAGTGAAAATGCCTTTAACATATTTTCAATAACCTCTGAATGAGTGTTTGTTTAGTATATGTTTTAAGTCCAGGCTTAAATAAAAGAAGCTAAAATGTGGCGAAAAGCAGTTATTTTTTGCTCTTTACCCTTTCATGGCGAAAAGCCGGAAATTGGAATTTCTCTGTTATAAATGGCTTGATAGACATCGTCTGATTACTTTCAAGTATGTTCTCTGTTATCATGAAACATTTGAAAATAATTTAAGCCAGTTGGTTATAAATAATGTCCATTCCATTTAAAGTGCATCTTTATATTATATATTATATTAATTATAATTTAATCGTTTTTAAATAGTGTAAAAAGAATTCATTGGATATTGTTTTATACCCGCACAACTTCTTTCAAAAACAATTGTGCATCCCCTCCCTTATTTCAGAATATTTGGTCATAATAAGGTTAAATAAATACAACTTATTATCACATCACAATATGTTTAATATCTGAAAAAAAATTGTTTAATTCAATTTTATCTTTATAATTTCCGTTACCACAATTCTACCATGAGAAAACCAAAACAAAAACTCGGTTACAAATGTAGTAACCTTTTCATATTTATTCAGACTGACAACTAATCATACAATTATTAAATTTCGTTGTTGTTGCAATTATGATTCATTAATGGTTGTTACGATTAATTTTCCAAATGATTATTTTATGATATTTCTGATATGAAGAGGTCTCTTGAAAGATATTTAAAGTAGTTAAGTGAAAATTGGTGCAAATCAATTTTCAAATTGAGGTTTTTTATTTTTCTTAAGTCATTGATTGCATAACGGAATAAGTCGAGAAATGTCAAAAGGGGAAGTGTCTGTTTGGTCAGTTATAAGATACAATATTTGATACTGGGTAACTGGCATCTCTTGCCAGGGCTGGATTTGGAACTTTCAGGGGCTGATTCCCAGAGTCAAATAAGCTTAAAAGATTATTATATGCCGCATTGTAAATTGTAAACAAAACAAAGATAGACCTGCCCACATAATTATGCGGTCATTGTTACTTGGGAAAATAAACTTAACGTGTTTTTGTAGAGTAATAACAAATTTGCATCATGGCTCTGTAAACGTAACGTTAGAGTATATTAGAAATTACTTTGCTTTCTGTCACTCAATATTAAGTGGAATATACTAATAGCTTTATATGTAACAATACAGTACATTTTACCACTTCCTTACGATTCCTCGTTATTATGTAGTGCTATAATTATCCTTAGAATATTCTGAAGTTTATGGTATGAAGTTTATCTTTTAATAACTTGCGTTAATGTGACATTACATCAGACGCTATCAAATAATTTCCTTAACAGAGAAATTCTAATTTCCTGCTGTCTTACTAAGAAAGATGTCTATGTACAGTGCTTCAGTTTTCATATAGCCCTGGACTAAAAATATTTGTAACAAAGATATATGTTGATGTTTCAGTGTATACAGTTGTTATTTCGGATAAAAAAAACTGTTTCCCCTACAATTCCCTTTTAAAACTATTATTTCATTTTTTTCCTCAATACAAAGAAGTAAAATTCATACTCACTTATTGCCAGACAACCATGTCTGAATTCATATGGCTATCATTTCATCGACAAGACCCAATAATAAACCTTAAAGGGACTCCACTGAGGTTTTTTGACATGACGGGACTGGGAATATTTTTTTGAGATTATTACTCCATTTGATGTAGATCTATACTAATAACTGATGTGCAAAATTTCAGATCATTGGGCACGCTCCGTTTTTCCATAATAATTATTTTACCACCAAAAATTGAAAAGCGTTTAAACGCTTTTCTCTCTCTCTCTAATCGGACTGAGAATAGCACAAACATATGATTTTCAATGTAATTCTTGTATATTTCTTAATTATATTTTATTTAGATTGCTGTTTTAAGTGCTCATGCTTATCTATGTGAAAAATTGAAATTTTATGTTCTTGTGCCTATAAACCTCAGTGGAGTTCCTTAAACAATAATTAAGTGAAACATTTTCTAATGAAATTTAACTGTCATCTTCTCTGTTGAAACAATGACTGCACAATTGTGTGAGCTGGTCTATCTTTGTTTTGTTTACAATTTACAATGCGGCATATAATAATCTTTTAAAAATATTTGAACTAAGAATCAGCCCCTGGAAGTTTTAAATCTAGCCCTGGCAAGATAGGGCCAGTTACCCAGTATCAAATATTGTATCTTATAACTTGTTTAAACAGACACTTCACCTTTTGACATTTCTTGACTTATTCCGTTATGAAATCAACGATTAAAAAGAAAGAAATTAATCGTAACAGCCATTTATGAATCATAATTGGAACAATAACGAAATTCGATAATTATATGACAAGTTGTCTGAATAAATTTGAAAAAAGTTTTCTACATTTGTAACCGAGTTTTTGTTTTGGTCCTCTCATGGTAGAATTGTGGTAACGGAAACTAAAGCGACGAAATTGAATTAAACAATTTTTTTTAAGTTATATTTTTCTAGATACCATTAAACATATTGTAATGTGATAATAACGTGTATTTATTTAACCTTAATGATAAAATTTTTTTCTGAAATTAGGTAGGCGATGCACAATTGTTTTTGAAAGGAGTTGTAAGGGTATAAAGCAATATCCAATGAATTCTTTTTACACTGTATAAAAACGTTTAAATTATAATTAATATAATATCAAGATGCACTTTTAATGGAATGGACAATATTTTTAACCAACTGGCTTAATGATTTTCAAATGTTTAATTATATCAAACTGAGAACATACTTGAAAGTAATAAGATGATGTCTATCAAACCATTTATATCAGAGAGAAATTCCAATTTCCGCTTTTCACCATAAAATGGTAAAGAGTAAAATATAAATTGCTTTTCGCCACTCTTTAGCTTCTTTTATATAAGCCTGTACTGAAAGCATATACTAACCAAACACTCATTCAGAGGTTATTGAACATTTTTTTAAGGCAATTTCATTTAAGGTAAAGTTATTTGAATAGGATTAGGCAACAGTAATTTGTTCATGGTTGTTAATTGACAGACATGTCTAAAATGTAGTATTGTTGCCAAGTCAAACTAAAAAAGTTTTGTAGGTCAACTTTCATATATAATATTTATAATAAACATGCAAATTTGAAGTGATATATGAGTTTGTGAAGCCAACCAATGACAGAAATATGCCATCTTATAAGCATTTAATGAGCATTTTGTATACAAGATTCATCGATAAATAAATCAAAGAAATATTTTAGGACAATAGAGGAAAAATATGAAAATACATGTACAACATTTAAACAGTTAAGGGAATGAAGTTTATCTCTAAATAACTTTCTTTAATGATTTTCTAATGTTGCATTACATGTTTGGAGAGATCGTAAGCAGAAGTTCTATATCAATGTCTTATCAAACCATTTTCTATACAGAGACATTCCAATTTTTTGCAGTGTTACAAAGAAAAAGGTCATTTTAAATTGCCCAAATAGACTATTTTTTTTATATATATCGATACTTATTCGATCATGAAATTAGAAAATAAGATAAATATGCTACATTGTTAAATTCACAAAACATTTTCTTCTTTTTTATACATATTAACTGTAACAGTACCACCATTTGAGACACCTCTTAATATCAAGACTATTATAAGAAATTCATTTGGGAAATCAATCTTGACAGCATTCATGGAGCGTAATATAAACAACAACCAAATTTAATTATCGTTTAATTAGACGTCTGGTTATCTGTGAAAAGATTTCCTCCATTTGTAATAATACAAACTGAGTTTGTATTTGTGCTTATAGAAGATACAGAGATGGTAGTATTCATTATTCTTATGATTTAATTTAAATCGACAATACCTTTGGCAATTATTTTACGACAAAATCCATCCGTTATTAATTATTTCAATTCTATTTCGTACACTAATTGTAATTTTCTGCACTTAAATTGAACTGAACATTTTTTGTGAAAAAATAAATGCTAACAATATAACAAGATCATATTTTTAAAACGATATCATCATACACATGCATCAAATAAACTGAAAGTATAAACAACTTTCTTAATTTAAATAAACTAATTGAGTTAATTAATTTCTACATATCTGCAGTTTTCAAGCACTCACATTTACTTCAATAAATTTCAATTCTATTTCTCATTCTAACTATAATTTTCTTCGAGTAAATTCCGTGTATCACTTGGGAAATTAAACGTAACGCGTGAAGAGTTATTACAAAACTGCATCAGGGCTCCGTGACTATAGCATTTGAATGATTAGAAATATGTTTGTTTTTGTTACTTAGTAGATAATGAAACTAAAGTTAATGACTTTTAATTGTAAGTGAACTCTTTTAAAAGCTTTAAATGTAACAATAGATTACGTTTTACCGATAACCTCTCCTTGTTATTACGTAATGATATAATTATCTTTGGAAAATATTGGATCTGACTTCAACTTACAGACTCATTGAAACCGAGTCTGCAATTTTCATGCAATTTTGTTGTAATTAATGCTTCCGAGGGATCACTTTGTTTCCAGATTTTTAAGAATTAAAAATAAATTGAATACCTAATTTACAGTTCAAAATAGTTGACAAACTTTGCTGAGAAAGATGCTAAACACGATTTTCACAGGTAAGAGAGTACATAGTTGCATTTAAAGACATTTATAAAATGGCGTATATTCAGTATACAGAAAGTGTCAAATATTGATACAACGAATTTTATTAAAACCGCTGAAGTTTTGTTTGGTATGTCTTGAGTTAATTTCCGGCGCAGATTAACCGTTTTCTAAAAGGTGATTGAAGTGTGTTCAACACTTTCTTTGAATGGTGATAAAATCTTGCCTTCAATACTTTCATTTATTCTTTGAATTTATTTCTTATTCGTTTAAACTATGATCATTTTGTTTTGATCACTTTTCTGCTTTTTAATTGTCAATTGAAAAAAAGATATATTATCTTTAACAAATACATATATCAAGATTTGTTTGAACAACGTCACCATCATCGTGATATCTAAAATATACCAAAAGAGTGAACAAAATACATATTTTTAGATAAAACTGTGCATAAAGTCAAATTTACTACTGTGTAAACTAAAGTTGGATCAGAAAAGTGCAATGCAATGAAGACAATTATAATTTTCAGACTCAATCTTAATGTGTTTGTTTCATGAGAAAATAAAAAAAAATGCATAATATTTAACGCCCGACCCGATAAAATATGCCTGAATGTATGCAATACACAGTATTAATATTAATTGGAATCAATAGACACGAAAGACTAAAAACTAAACACTTCGATTAGACATTGTAAAATGACCTATCGTAATTGTGCTAAATGATCTGCTATTTATGTCACTGACATGTTTATGCAACGTTAACATCAGCATAAGCCATGTGTTTAATAAAGGGCATTAGAAAAAGTATTCATTAGAAAAGAGTGTTTCAAATACATAAAATCATTGTTAAATATTTGATCATTTTATTGTTTTTACTATTTTCATATACACAAATAAGTTATAGGGGATGCATTTACTTTTTCCACACTCTGTTATTCTGTCGACAACTAGCTCTTTCTATTTTTATTAGTTTCTTTTTTTTTCAAATGTTAACATTTTTTAGGGTATTAGCCAAGATATGCAAAGTAAAAGTATGATTGGGTTAAAATGGAATTAAAACACATACTTTAATAGAACAGATTTTAAGTCCAACCATTTGGCTTAAATGATTCTGATTCTTTAATGTTTCATTAATCCGAGAACATAATCAGAAGTTGTCTATCAAGACATTTATAACAGAGAAATTCCAATTTCCGTCTTTTCGCCATGAAAGAGTAAACAATAAATTGCTTTTTGCCACTTTGTAGCTTCTTTTAAATAGTCCTGAAATGAATACATACATAAACAAACACACATTTAGATGTTATTGAAAATTGTAAAAATTACTAACATTCTTGAAATTTTAGAAGGTAAAAAATGTTGATCATTTGGCGCTTAATCTCTCACGTCACATTAACGTCGCCGCCATTTTCAGCGACGTCATGAACGGCAGAGTTTCCGGAAGTTGTATTCAAAAAGGTACAAAAAGAAGTTAATCTTTGAAGACATTATCGATAGCGATATTTAGAGAAAAGAAAATTATGACAGTAAATAATCAGGATTAAAGAAATTTATCAAATTGACAAGACACCATTGTTAAGGATCTCTACACTTCGCATAGCTACATTTATATGAAATCTGGAGATGAAAAATAAACGAAATAAAAAAGTTTACAGCGCATTTCTTACTTTTTTCTGAATTGTGAATGATATTTCAAATTATTTTATATGAGGTTATATTATTTGTCTAGGTAATTTAATGAGGTGACAGTAAGTTACCGAAATGGTGTACATGTATGTCAGAATGTGGTAAATGTAATATGCACATGGTTATAAATTGGCTGACATGTCTTAAATGTAGTATTGTTTCGTCTCGATTCAAACAACAA
Organism: Ruditapes philippinarum; assembly: GCF_026571515.1. Lineage (NCBI taxonomy): Eukaryota > Metazoa > Mollusca > Bivalvia > Venerida > Veneridae > Ruditapes > Ruditapes philippinarum. The sequence continues at coordinate 101,954 of NW_026855732.1, read as the reverse complement.
GAGCTTTTGGTAGGTCAAATTTCTTTCTTCAACATTCATGCTAAGCATGCACATAGGAAGTGGCATATGAGTTGGTGAAGCCAACCAATATGCCAATTTAAAAGCACTTAATAAGCATTTTAATAACGATATTATCTATAAATAAATCAAATGCGAATGAAATAAATATTTTAGGACATACAAGGCAAAAAAAAATAACGATCCTCCATTTGAAAAGTTAAGGGTATGAAGTTTATCTCTGAATATTTAAATCTAATGATTCTTAAATGTGACATTACACGAGTGATCGTAAGCAGAAGTTGTCTATCAGATGTTGTCTACCAAGCCATTTTCTAAATAGAGAAATTCAAATTTTTGCTGACTGACAAATAAAAAGGTCGTTTAAAATTGTCCAAGTAGACTATCATCTTTTTAATATATCGAGACTTACTCGATCATGAAATTAGAAAATAAAATTAATCTGCTACATTGTAAAAAACTCATAAATATTCTCTTCATTTTATACATTATTTACTATTACAGTACCATCATTCAAGACACCTCTTAATATCAAGACTATTATGAGAAATTCATTTGGGAAATCAATCTTAACAGCATCCATGAAGCGTAATGTAAACAACAAACAAATTTAATTATCGTATAATTAGAAGTATTGCTATCGGTGGAAAGATTTGTTACAATGGCAAGAGTTTGTATTTTGTTATGTAAGATAAGGTGGAAGTATTGATTATTCTAATGGTGTAATTTCAATCCACAAAATCTTTAACAATTATTCTACGAAACAATTTCATAGTAATATATTATTTCAATTCTATTTCTTTCACTAATTGTAATTGTCTGCAGCCAAATTAGACTGCACATTTTTGTGAAAATATAAATGCTAACAATATAACAAGATCATATATTTAAAACGATATCAGCATACATATGCATCAAATTTATTGATAGTAATAAAAAACGACTTTCTTTATTTAATAAACTAACTTCAAAAAATTTCAATTCTATTTCTCATTCTACGAGTAATTTTCTCCAACAAACACTTCGGAATGTTTTGAGTATATTCAGTGTATCACTTGGGAAATTACACTTAACACATTTGAATAATTTGAAATCTATTTGTTTTTCTTTTACTTGGTTGATAATGAAACTAAATTCAATAACATTCAAGAGAAGTGTGTGAATTTTTCTTAAAACTTTAAATGTAACAATAGATTATGTTTTACCGATAACGGTTCCTTTTTATTACGTAATGATATAATCATCTTAAGAAATTATATATAAAATGGCGTGCATATAAAGAAATTGCCAAATACTGATACGACGAATTTTTGTTAAAACCGCTGCAGTATTGTTGGTATGAGTAAATTTCCTCAGCAGGTTTTTCTTTTTCGTTTTCTTCTAATTATCATTTTGTTTTAAATACATGTACTTTTCGCAAAATTGTATTAATTATCTTTAACAAATGCATATATCAGGATTAATTTATAGAACGTGGACATCTTCATGATATTTGTTTATAAAATACCAAAAGAGTGAACGAAATGCATACTTTTTATATTAAACTATACATATAGGCAATTAACTACAATGTAAACTAAGTTGGAAATACACATTAGTATTAGAGAATAACAATGCAATGGAAATAGTTGAAATTCGCAGACTAAATTTTAATTTGTTTGTTCATGAGAAATAATAACAAATGGCATGATTTATAACGCCTGGCCCTCTACCATGGGCCTAATTGTACGCAATACACAGCACTTAAATAAATTGGTATCAATTATCGCAAAGACCAGAAAATATAACAACACTGAGATGAGACATAGTAAAAACAACTTATAATTGGCTTTTGAACGATCTGCTGTCGATGTCAAATACTTGTTCATCAGCATAAGTCGTGTCTTTCATGAATGACCTGAAAACCTTATGCGAAAATAGTGTTTTATGTAATACTACTATGTAAAAAGTATATGAATCATTGTTAAATACATGTATGTAATCGTTTCACTGTTTATATTGCTGTTATATAAAATTATATGATAAGTAAAAGGGGAAGCATGCTTAACTGTTTATTTCGTCAATTACTTGTCCATCAGCATAAGACGTGTGTTTAATAAAGGACCTGAAAACCTCTTGCAAAAATAAAGTGTTTATTTATGTAAAAGTATACAAAATCGTTGTCAAATACATGTATATAATCGTTTCATTGTTTCTACTGATGCCATATACAAGTGTTTCAGCAATCATTTATATAGTCAACGACTAGCTCTTTGTACAAAAAAAGTCTCAATGGACTTTCATAAACAGTTGAGAAAGTTTTCCTGTACAAGAACTTCTCAATATCTGACAGTAGCAAATTACTCTTGGGGATATTTATGCTATACACTGTTTCCAGTCAGCAATTCCTAATAATGTTACTGTATTATGATTTGATTTAAGATGCAGGAAAAAGCTAAATAATTTCTATAATTTTCTTACTGTAAGACGATCAAAACATTTAAAAGCAAGTTTGCCACACAAAAACAACTTGCATAGTTAAATGAACAGAAGTTAACTGATTGTTTTATTTTATGTTGAATTGTTTTGTTTTGTGTTGAAATTATATTGGAAGCCAATGGTTAAGGGGCACCATGCTTGATTAAGCTGCGGTCTCACTTACTCCCGGCAGAGCCCAGGACCATCCCGGTAAGTTCCCGGTAAGTTACCGGGATGATCCAGGACGATCCGGGGTGAAATTATTGTTGCGGTCACACTTACCCCGGCAGCACTACGGTAGTTCCCAACTAACCACCCAGGATGCGCTCCGGATCATCCAGGCAGAGCCCAGGTGAAGCTACGGTTCATGCCGGTGCTTCCCCGGTCGTTCCCGGATGACGCCTGAAGAGCCCCGGTTGACCCAGGCAGAGCCCCGGTCGATCCAGGAAGAGCCCCGGCAGAGCCTAGGACGATCCAGGCAGAGCCCCGGTAGAACCCCGGTGGATTGAAAACGCCCGAAAATGACAACATTGATACATAATTTTTATTTAATATAATATCTAGTGTTCCTGAATAGTAATTCATGAAGATTTTCTGAAAAATCCTTATGCCATACTGGATAGAAGGGAAATTGGAAGGGTTTTAATACAAACAAATGCAATCATCGTAAATTGTCGTTATTCTTTTGAAATGATCCGGGCTTTGCCGGGGCTCTACCGGGATCAACCGTAGCTCTACCTGTATCCTCCGGGGCTCTGCCTGTTGTAACCGGGGCTCTGCCGGCATATACCGGGGCTCTACTGTAGCTCTACCGTAGCTCTACCGGCTATATCATACCCCGGATCATCCCCGGTTTGTGCCGGCAGAGCTAAGGTGCTTCCCCGGTATAACCCCGGTCGTTACCGGCAGAGCTATACCTTCCCGGATCATCCCGGACCACCCCGGTGATATTAAATATTTCATTCCATCCGGGGTCAAATGTCGGATGTTCCCGGATCATCCCGGACGTTGCCGGCAGAGTTAAGGATGTACTCCGGATGTTCCCTGTCGTCACCGGTCGTTCCCGGATCACCCCGGACGTCAACCGGGGCTCTGCCGGGATGTAAGTGAGACTGTAGCTTAAGGAAGTGAAAGGTCTGGAATTCAGGCAACTGAATTTTTATTAGGTCCTTTTTTAACGATGTTAATATTTTTCTCTGAAGGTAGTAGCCTAGATATGCAAAGAAAAAAATATGATTTGGTCAAAAATAGAAATAAAATAAATCGCAAGAAGCGCCAGATGACGATATTGTTTACAACGGGAAAAAACGGACACGCAGAAATTAGAAAATAGCATGATCATAAAATTTCGTTGTAATTTGGGAACAACACCAAAAAAAACATTTGGAAAAAAAACAGGCGAACAGAGAAAATAAATTTTCACTATCATTAGTGTTTAAGTGGCATAAAAATAAAATATTTAGTGATTAGCATTACTTTGTGAAGCAGTAATGGTTATTGACTGCGTAACGTTCACAGCATAAGTTGTACGTTAAATATTTTGACGTTGACGCCAATAACTTTTTGGAGTGCACCGCTGTCACAGATATATGTTTATGTAAAATTAAATATTGTTGTAATTTAAGAAGCTACTAACATGAATTTTGCTGTGCTTATTTGTTATTTATTCTTCTAAACAGTGTTAGAATTTCAAATCAATATCTCAAATATATTTTACGCAACATAGAGAGTCCACGAATTTTTAGATAATCCCTCGTATTTTACATCTTGTGTATATATATTTGGAGATGTTTTTGATTTAATTACATATCCTAGACATCGACACTGGTTATAGTTGTTTGAAAAGTTGTGTCATTATTTAGTCTGTGAAAAGTGGGGTTTATTTTACGAGCATGCATTTTTCAAAATAATCTATAAAGAATGATAATTTGTTAAAGTGTAAATTGAATAGGGCCAAAATGAAAAGAAAAACATAAATCATTTTTACACATTTTTTATTCGTTTTCATATGCAAAAATACGGTAGCTCTTCTAAATATGTCATGGTGATTGAAATTTTGGCAAAAAAGCAAAGAAGGGAGTATGGCACTAAATAATAATGAAAACACGAAAACACGAAGAAGCACTTCTTTAAACATTTGAAGTAATGAAGTTTTTCTCTAAATGCTTGCCTTAATGATTCTGTAATGTGAAAATAAATGAGAAAACGTACTTGTAAGTAATCAGATGTTGTCTATCAGATGCTGTCTATCAAACCATTTTCTTAACAGAGAAACTCCAATATCCGCCTGTCTTTCCAAGAAAGAGGTCAATGTAAATTGCCTTTCAAAGCTATCTCAGTTTTTATATTGCCCTGTACCGGATTTATTTGAAAAGAAGCATTTATATGTTTAAGTGAATTATTCGTGATTAGCCAACATGTTTTTATGTTTCCCTTACAATACTCTTTTTAAACAAATACTGAAAAGAACAGTTCATCGACATGTTCACATCTAACATATTTTAAATTTCATTTTGTGTAACTGTTTCAATGAGCAAACCTTCAATCGAACGGGTCACCAGAGTTAAGATTTTATCTTTTTTCAAGATACTGTACCAAAGGGTGCATAGATCATTTTAACTTTTACTGAATTAGTGAAAGTAATCTGCTCAGATCTTCACGAAATCGATGTATTTCAACATTTCGAAAATGCAAAGACGTAAAGTTCATTCTTATTAATTGCTAGACAACCATGTCTGTTTTCCTAGGGCCGAACATTATCTATTATTTCATGGACTAGACACAATAGTAAGCTAAACAATACTTAAGTGAAGCCTGATCTTATCAAACAAATCTATCCTTGTTTTGTTTACATAAATATAATACCACATATAAGACTATATTAATCCTATTTGTAAATAGGATGCAGCCCCTGGAAATTCTAAATATAGTCCGAGTAAGAGTCTGTTATCCGATATCCAATTTTGTATCTTGTCTTGTGCACTAATAGACAATTATCCTTTATATCTTGACTTATTGAAATTCAACTATTGAATGATTAGTAATATGATCATATCGTTTGAAAAAGTTTTCTAAACCGAGTTTATGTTCTTGTTCTATCTAATTGTAGAAATGTGTTCATGCAAGCTGCAATGTCGAAATTTAATTGAACAACAATTTAATTTTTTTTCTGATACCATGAAACATACTCTAATATGATAATAAATTGACCTAATTTAACCTTTATACATACATTTAGGAAAATTGTTTTATAATAATCTAAAAAAAATAAGTTAAATGTCTGGTTTATCTAATTAATGAATTGACATTCGTCAAAACAATGAGAATACAATACCTCATAGATATTTTCAATATTGCCGTTTTTGGGCTTTCTTTAGGGATTCCTTTTTTCTCTATGTTGGAACAGCTTTTTTGGAAATGTATCAAACTTAATCCAGATCGTATAAAACGCTGATGCTTCTGGAAGCTATCATTATCTGTCAATGTGATTTTTGTAAAATAGTCTTGGAAAAAGGGGTGATCACTCGGAAGCATTAATAACTACAAAATTGAGACTTGGGAGATATTAAAACAATTTGCGTCGCTCTGTCTTGCTGCTCTTTGTAATATGTTATGCAACGTAAACAGAGGTTTAGGGAAATTACAGAAATTTATAATTATGTGAATTTATATTAATTGAATCAAAGGTCTATTACAATAAACAATTATCATATCTAGAAACGCCCTTTTACTGATTGACCATGTGAATGTCATAATCATTTTTAGTATTACAATTGCTCAGACAACGTTAAGTAGACGATAATTGATTTTAAGTTCATCTTTGGTGTTATTCTCATTTTAGTCCATTTTAGTCGGAGCATAACAATAGAAAAGGTTTTTCTTATTTTACATTTATTTGGATTATACATTATGTAGTAAAAAGCGTTTGGTTTCGCCCTATATTGCAACCTTCTAAGATCCAAAGAAAAATGGGAATATAAAGTAGGAAGCAGAACGAAATTAAAATAAATGCTAACACTATTATGACTTCTCAAACCGAGTCTGCAATTTTCATGGAATTTTGTTGTGATTGATATTTCCGAAGAATTACCCTTCTTCAAGACTTTTTTGCAAAGCTAAAGCGTAATTTCTTTTATTTAATCTTTGCATTTTCTTCAGATCGTAGTTTGCTTAAGAAAACTTTCTTTTTGCGTAAGCTCAAAAAGTTTGAACCTTGAATTTCAGATTTATTTAAGCAAATCTTTAAAGATTTGAGTAAAAGAAATACGCATTTTCAAACTTTTTTCTATATTATATGATAAACAAAGTTGAAATCTGGTGGCAATATCATTAAGTCTAGAAAAAAAACATTCATTATGCTAATTCTTCAAATCAAGACAAGAAGTTTTATTAGAAATGCAAAACATTTTCTTTTGAAATAAAAGATGTGTCTTAAACAAACAAAGCATTTTACGTAAACTGTTATGCCAGTCAACTAAATGTCTAATTTTTTATTATATGTATTGTCAGACGACTGCTTTGACGATCATTACACAATTTTGGAAAATTTATTCTAGGAATCTCAAATTTTATGGACATATATATCGCTAAATTTATTAATATAGTAGTGTAGCGCATCCTCCCACAATTACTGTTGAATTAAGATTTAGAAGTAGAGAATTCTCTTTTTTTATATCTCATATTCTACATATTAATTTTTTTCTTAATGTTTGGTTTAGAATAGAGAAAATAAGAATCCCTAAAGAAAGTCCAACACAACATAATTGAAAATTTTGCAGGCTCGGTTTGATTGAGCCTGTTCATGGACGGTACTGTAAACCTCTATTTATTAGAAATTCATTTTGAAAATTACTTTAAATACCATTCATGAAACGCAATTTTAACAGCTTGATTTAGTTATTGCTTACTTACGAATCTTGCTATCTGTGAAATGATGTTCTCCAAGGCCAAGGAAAACCGAGTTATCGATCGTGTTATCTCAATGTCAACATTAACTTTTTCAGTTACTTTTAATTAAATCAAACAAGCCAAATTTGATTACTGATAATTCTTTGAATGTGTTGATTTGGTGTAATTATGAACAAATAATCTGAAGAATTTCAAAATTGATTAATTCAGGAAACATTTGTAAAATCGATTTTATTAACGAATGTCGTTTGACTTAAATTTGAACCGATTGTTTTAAGAGCATTAAAACATTTGGTCTAAAAATATCTATTTGCTATATACCAGAACAAAATTTACAATTTAACATTAAAACATTTAAGCAGGAAAATCTTAAACGTCATGCAAAATTTTTTCTCTCTTATCCGTTTGAAATTTAACAGTTAAATGGTATTTCATATGTCGGAAGGAATGGTTTATAGTCGCGTGGACATTGAGAAATTTGCATCAATTATTGTGGTTTCCTTTTTCAGTTTCGCACTTTTTTCTATAATATTCAATTTGTAATGAAACATTACAGTAACTGTTACCAATATTACTTCAACCATTCTCATGCACAACTTTTAAAAAAGCAAGGGAGAGAAATTTCAGTTGAATGTTGTTTATAAACACAATATGTATTGTAATGGCATCACAGACTATGCTGTCTCAGTTGATGATAAATAAACGTGCAATTAAAAGTGATGACAGATTTATAATCCCTCATGCCGCTTTAAATAAAGAGACCTGAGCAATTTCTGTGAAAACATAAATGTTACAAATATCTTGAGAACAAAACAATACTCATACATAAAAGCATCGCGCGTAATTACAAACAATGCTCCTAATGTAAATGCATCAATTGCTTTGATCCATCGCTACAAATCTAAACATTCAAACAATTACATTTACGTAAAATAGATTTAAATCCTATTTCTTCTCTAATTGTAATGTTCGGCAGTAAATTCATTGGAATTTCTTAAATATATCCCGCCTGACGCTTGGGAAATTAAACTTAACGCGTTTTTGTGAAGAGTAATTACAAAACTGTATCATGGTTCTGTGGGTGTAACATTGAAATACTAAGACATATGTTTGTTTTCTGTACTAACACTCAATTTTATTAGTTTTAAAAGTGCATGGATTTCATCAATTATTTATTTTCTTACAGATAACGATTACTTGTAATTACACGTACATACTGAAATGAGTCTTTAAAGAGACTGGAATTGACCTCGTCAACAAAAGAAACAGCTTTAATGTGTAATTTACTCTGTTCATTATTTGCTTATAAGGCTGTGAATATTGATTAATGTTCTAATGGAAATTTACGAAACTAATCTCCGACACGTTTATCTTTTTTTTCTTTAAAGCTCCTTTTATTTTAATATCCGAATCGGCCTGTAAATGAAATTTTCATTTTTTTCTCTTTTTTCTATTTTTGTGATGAAATAATAACATTAGATTATGACGAAGTGTTGTAGTTTTCCAATGCCGTAATATATTTCAAGGTAAATAATGTCGACTTAAAAAGGACAATCGCTATTGTGCAAATAATCAGTCAACCTTTAAGAATCAAAGTTACATTTTGTTATAAATTGAGTTCAACTTATATTTCACTATGAAAAATAATCAATAATCGACATGGCAAAGAAACATTTTTATAAATTTATTTTAGAATGTATCGGTGACTTTCAGTTCTTAAAAAAAGTGAAGCAGTTTTTTTTATAATTAAGGTCATTTTATATGAGGAATCATCAACATTTGTCACTATCATTTATTGGTCAATAACGTTTATAAGTGTCAATCTTTTGAGAAATATTACTAATTCAACTCATATTGACAGCAAAAATATGAGCATAATGTCACTTTAAAAGAGTTCACATTAAACACACAAATGGTTATTAGCATATGGAACTATAAAGTGAACAAATTATAAAAGAAAATGCCATTAAGTACTTAAAATGCATTATGAGTACGAGATTCATATAATATCATACTTAAGAGTATATTGAGGAAGTTAATGGAATTTTATTTTTATCAAGGAGCAATTCTTTAAACATTAAAAGGAATGAAGTTTATTTCCAAATAACTTCCTTGACTTCATGGTTCTCCAATGTGACAATTATACTGGGGAACATACTTAAAAGTGATTACATGATGTCTATAAAATACTTTCATCGTAGATAAATTCCCATTTCCGACTGTTTCACCAAGAAGGAAGTCGGTGTAAATAACTACGCAATATGTATATTGGTAAACAGAAACACAATTGAAATTAAAATCTGCAGAAACTGAAAAAATAAGACATGTTTAGGAAAGACAATGGAAAATAATATTAAGAAGCACTTCTTTGACCATAAAAGTGAATGAACTTTATTTCTTATACAACTTGTAAAATCGTTTTTAAATGTGACATGATACTACAAAATAAGTATGATAGATCAGATGTAAACTTGTATCTAATAGACAAAAATGAAAGAAAAAAAAGATGTAGGCCACATATATTACACTACGCACAATTTCTCAAAAGTTACTGTATGTATTTCTTTGATTTAAGCATAGTTACTTAACATAACTACATTTCACATGTTAACACTATACACACGATATATAATTTGGGATGGGACAGGGAGCTATCAAACCCTATTAATGTCCTGTTTGAGTAGCCAATGAAAATTTTTTCGAAAACGTTTTGTTCAACATTTATTTAGGCAGTTCATAAGTTTTAATAAGATATCTTTCATATAATTGTCAGAAGATAATTTAATATACCACCAATGCGACACCAAATTTGCGAAGGATATCAAAGTAAAACACCGGATATTATAAATATCAAAACTGACTGGAAGCTAAGGTTACCTAACAGTAATGACTGCTTGCAAACAATACTTATGTAGGGTAAGTTCTGCGTTCTGTGAACCTGCCTATGCCAGACTGATCTTTGTTCTCATGTTTTACGCAGGGAAAATGGAGATGTTGGAAAATGACAGTTAAATTCTTAAATTCGATCTTCAGCAGCATTAATGAAATCAAGAAATGACCCATTGCCAATGGGACATGATTATGCCAGAACCAATTTCAACATCATAATAGAACAGACATCTTAATTTAAGTTTCAACGTCGGTCTTAGACATTTTTTTTCTTTTTGGAATGTTAACAAATAAGTTCTCTCAATTTTTTTTGAAACATATCAACAGTCACGTCTAAATGTATTATTAAATGAATGTTTCTTTAAGCAATTAAAGTTACGTATAGCAGCTGTGTCCATGTTGTGACGAACGGAATTAATATTATTGTATAACATTATTGTAAATACTTAAAAGTTGTTCTCTCCTTTTCCAGCCAGCCATGTGTATTTGATCATAGTGACTGGCGTGTATATATAGGATATACATGAGTTGCTGCATCATATAGTCTTATGATAAAAATGTTCATTGAAATGTCACAAATCAAGCCTTGACAAGCTTGATAAAATCGCAAAGAATGCTAAAGAAAATAAGATTACTGTTACAAAATTACATTACACTATCAGCTTGTAACAAGCAACAAAATAGATGAAACATTCGTGTTGTTTGACATTTCAATTTTATTATAGAAGAAGAAAAAACGTATGGCTTTGGCAAACGTCAGGTATTACACGATTCTATGTGATGCTAGTTGAATGGTCGACCCATGAATGTAATGCAAAGGTTCAAAGTATGAGGGTTTTGAAACGTTTTATCATCAATACTAAAATATTGTTTTATCAAAAATAAAATGAAAAAGATCGTCGTTGCTATATTACATATAGGATGCATGAACTTTGGTGTAACATGCTATGTGTTAACTTCCGTTCATTTATATTCAAGTTGGTTTTGTCACCTACAAAAAAGAAAACGCTGTTTCTTTTAGTAAAAAAGAGCAAAGTTCTTGAATTATAGATACGATGGATAAGATTCAAGTTTATAAAGTTTAGAGTCCAAATGTTTAGTCAACTGCACACATTATTAGAAAAGAAACCTTGATAAGTGCTTCCATGAGACATAAACTTCATGAATTAGTGAATGATATCAAATTGGAATATTGAGATATGTTATCTTAAAAAATGTTTAAAACGCGAAATATAAATATTTCTGTTTTCATCACCGACACTTACTTGTGCCGATAAGAGCCACAAATTAAAATAAGCGAAGTTTACGCTCATATAAAATGGCTGCAAAGGAATGGTTAGCTGTGCACTGCATACTTTTAGAATAACCGAACTATTTAGACGAATGTCTGTTTAGATCTGCAAAGTAATTGAAAATGAACTGGAAGCGACACGAAAATTTCGTTACGTCGTTCTATTAGTACTCGTTTTATAATTTGACATGACGGGTATTTATTTAGTCAATGCCGTATTGTGTACCATTAATCTGATTTATATATAGACAGTGCAGACACGCCTGTAATAGTTCATCCCTATGTTTTGGACATTTATTAATTTCATCTCAATTAAACGAATAAGCAAATTACAATAAACAAAATAAAAATAAAAAAATCAAATTTGAGCATACATGTATCAGACATTAAAGTCATCAGACCCGTTACCATATCTATCCACAAAAAACACACGTGTGACATTGATTTACAATATAAAAGGCGGCTATTAAAGTTTTTGAAGCCACACAGCACAATCGAAATCATCTTAAAAGAAAAGTTACGAAACTTAAAATTATATACATTTCAATTTCGTCAAAAAATATGATAAACAAGATCAACAAGGAAAGGCGGCGTTCAATGAACGCAAAAAAACTTGATTCCTTGTTTTGAAGAGTATACTACGGATATTTTGAAAAATTCTGATTTTTACTTTTAACACCAACGCGTTTTGTTCCATGTGAAACAGTTCCCTTTCAGGTGGAGTCACCGCACTCTGTCGTCAGACTTACCTTCGCTATTTATAGATGAAACGTGTTTACGCATGATTTAGTTTCAGCCTGGTTCCACGATATTTAATCTCGGTAAGATACAGACAGTTGCACAGTCCATTGTTTGTTTATGGAGATAAGAAAAATTGTCTTTTAATTTGTGGAAAATGTAAATCAAAAATGTTTTGCAACAAAGCAAGAAATTTTGAATTGGTCCTGAAGTGTAAAGTTGATGAATGTGAATGTTTTATGTACTTTTGTTTTTTATTTACGACTCGCCAATCCGCAGTAAAGCATGCGTTTTATTCAAAACCCTATAAGACTCGGCTGCTTTTTTAACTAGATGATATATTCATAATGAAATGTCTAGGTTTTCTTCATATTTACTGCCATGATCTTTGCCATGCATAGACTGACCTTAGACTGGCTTAGATTGTGACAAATACAGGCAAGACAGCCATAACAATGTGTATATACCAATTTCTCCCACCTTTTTTCATTTCAGTCATAGAAAGCAGATGCATGCAACAGGTTATCAATTAGAACAACATGGATATATTTTAATGAGCAGGTTTCATGACAGTGGTAATAATAGTACGTAAATTTATGTGAAATTTACAAAGAAACTAATCTTACATCATTACAATCGTTAAGATACCTTTGTGTATATCATTCGTCAATAAAGGCTTATTAATCATGAAGAAAATAAAACCGCAATGTTTACCTGTCATTAACTGCCCCTTGCATTTTAATTCGCGAATCTTTTATGATAGATAAGTGTGTGATAAATAGCATATAATATCATTTAGAACAAATTGACTGCCTCTGTCTCGATAGTATTGTTAAGCTGGGAATTATTTACATAAAACTGAGACAAGAAGTACGTTTCTTTTTCCAGATTTTGTTTTTGTTAGGCATTTAGTGGTTTCGATTGAAGACAGAACTTGTAAGCAAGCTTGACGCTTACATAAAAGGAAAGGGCAATCTTATTTGTAGCTTTTAATGGTTCTACATATGGAAAACATTTCCCATCATTTTCTAATTAACACCGAACATCAGATAAAAATGCAATTAAGCTGTTTTTGTAACAGTAATAAAGATAATCTTTCTCTCTTGCTATTTCTCTTAATCGATTTCCATTTATTTAATTTCATTCGTCATTGAATTCACCTAGCATCAAATTTATGCCTATATCGTAATTTCAAGACTATGCAAAACAAAAATGTACCGGTAAAAATCATTAGACCAGTTTACGCAGATTAACTTAAACTTGATTAATAATGCATTGTTATAAAACTCAAATGCAACAGGTGAACAATTTAAACTTGAGTAATTGTTATAAAAGTTGAACATTTTTTGAGTATCTTGTAAATTATATAAAAATGGATCACATCACAATCGTAAAATTATGCGTTACTAATTTTTTCAAAATCGAATTCGAATTTCAAACTTTATACTCCTACAATTATTTTGTTAGATATATGTTAAAGGATTAAATTATTTTTACAATATGTAAATGTCATCTATTTTTGTAATTAATGTGTTTTTAAATAACCGTTTAATTTTATTCTCTACTCTTTTTATTGGTTGGTGGCTGTATTTTCGACATTGATTTAAATACGATATCATTTTCTCGACCTCACGAAATGATAATAAAACACACAAAGGTTTAAACTTGTTAAATAGGCAATGGATGTAACAAGAGGGATAGCCGCTATAGATATTAAATTTAATAAATCAAGGTCGCTGTAACCTAATTTAAAGTCAACAATATTGAACACAAAATGCTTGGTTTGTCCTGATTTAAACTAGAAAACGCTTTTTTGCCAGAAACCAAAATGAAAAAGAAAAAAAAATCAGGGGAATTCGATCCCATGCGTGTATATTAAATCTGCAATCTCATTGAAAATAAATACTCTCTAATATGGAGATTTTGCATTTGGCTTATATCATTACCGCATTTAGTAAGAAAATCTGTCTAAAGCAAGCAAGAAATTGTCAATATTTGTAACTTTGGATGTCAGTCGTTTTTGGTAAAAGAGAATAGAAACTTTTCGGTAATCATTTTCATTATAATCACAGGTAAAGAGTGAAAGTGACTATTCCCCTTAGAAGTTAGATTGACCTAGCTGCACATCGTGAAAATGGAGGATAAACAAGGAAACATGATGGATAAAACTGCATAGATTAAATCTGGCTCATAACCCGTATACATGGGTTGATGTTTTAATTTCTAGTAAAACACAGCTCACTATATGTTTTATGGCTTGTAAATGTCAACATATCCTCATTACTTCAAGTCAATTAAGGTAAGGAGTTGAGTTCATGTAGTTCAGTTATGTTACATTATAGTCACTACATTATCCCCTTGTTCCTATGGCTAAACTCCTGTTACCATCACTCAAAATTAACAATTTTAAAACGTAAAATCTTAAAACTTATCGCAAATAAAGCACCGTATTCTACTCAACTGGCTGTAACAAAAAGCAATAAAAACAAAGTTTGAAGAATGAATTAAACGCATTTCTGGGGATTAATGGAACTTTAACACGCAATCCGTGATCAATCCACAATGTAATCAAACCCTGATGTCAACAAATATTCAAAGAACTTAAAATCAGAGAGATTATTCTTACTCTTCCAAAAATATTACTCGAGATTAATCCATTGTAACTAATCATTTAAGAATTGTTGGTTTATAGGTATTGTGATTTAATGTTTCAATTGTTTTATGTTTGATTGTTTCAATACTTTTTGTCATCTATGAATACAATTTCGATTTGGGATTACGTGCTTTCAACAAGTTCAATATTTACATGATATCATTACCAAAAACAAAACGAAATAACCATTTGACTTCAGAAAATTTACCATAACTGCCACAAATCAATTTCTTTCTTTGATGTCAAGATACTGCTTCGTAATAGGTTTGCTAAAGAAATTTGACAAAACGTCTGGTTTAATTTTTAATATTCGTTACGTAAATGAAAATTATTAAATTGAAATCGATTTGTTTTACGATCTTTTACTTCAAAGTTATATAATTGCATTTTAAGGACATGTCACAGCCATTAGTTTTTGGAGCAAAATAAAGCAACTACTATCAACGTACTGCTCCAATCGTTATTGTATATAAACAATGAGTTTTTCCTCCATTTATCAAGTTGAAACATAAATACTAGAATAAAGTTTTAAGTAATCTTAGGGTCTTCAGTCTTTTTTAATAGTTTTTATTCCTGTTGAACAAGATAACTACTGTTAAAATTAAACGAAAGATATTCTTTGCGTTAGTGTTTTCAATTTCAATGTTTTGACAAAAGTGGCTTAGATTTACACATAATCTGTGTGGTTAGTTGATATTTTTTAACATTTGCTTGAATATCATAAAATGTACGATTAATCTGTTATAATTCGAAGAATTGTCCCTTTCAAAGGAAATTAATCAATTCTGTCTGAGACATATTTTCGTTTGGCTAACATTTTTTATTGCGTCAAATTAGATTTCACAGTAAGACAATATGTTAGAAAGTCGCTTCAGGAAAATATTTTTAATTAATTTAATATCAGATATTTGCTTTCCTTTAAAGAAGAACATTTTATTAACGAACAATCCTTTTAAATTGCCTTTTTGGCTTGGCATAGTGCCTCGACATTTCAGACTGAGACATCTTATTTTTTGCGTACAGCCACTTTGCTACATGTGCATCTTTCTAGAACGACACTGCGACATATATTTTGACAGTGAAATACAACCAAACGTTGCCAAATGTTATGACATGGCTGATCATGACATCGATTTTATGGTATGTATCTTATATTATGAGTATTCTTGGAGGTTTCTTTGAACAATTTTATCTTAAAAAAATGCTTATCAAAGATTGTTTGTCATTTCTGTAATAATGTTTTATTTCCTTATACTCAACTATGTCCCTTATGATGTTTTCTTACAATTTACAAACGCATTTGTCGCAAGATAATAACAGTCCTGATCATACATGTATGTAAAATATGGTATCGAAAATAATTTTCAAATATATATAATTTAAAGCAGAAACGGTGTTTTCATTTTGAAAGATTATCGAGTTATATTCAAAAATGAAACTTTTAAACAGTTTTATATAAAACATAAAAACATTTTATTTACTTAATACTGCAATCTTGAAATGCAAACAAGTTTTATAACGTTTTAATCGACTGGCGCTAAAACAAGTATAGTGATGTTTTAACATTCAACTGTTTTCTACATCATTAATCAAACTGTATAACTGTTTTAAATATTCCGAACTTAAAACGCAGTTTAACATAAATACCCCCATGAGTGACTGGCCATTGTCAGAATTTGAGTAGTTATTGTAGGGGAAATTGTCTATGCAAGTCCATTGAGACTATTTTGTTAGGGTAGATTTCGACTGAAATAACAGTTTGTAGAAATAGTTAGACATGTTCCCTCGGTACAATGATTGTTATCCAACGATGAAAAGATAAAATCCAATGTTCAGCCAGAAAATTGTCGTTAGCATAAATGCTCTGTTCACTTTTTAAACATGCAATGCTGATGTCGACGATTAAATGAGTTTCGTATGTATTACTGATTGTTCGATACTCGGGCGTGGCGTAATTTTTCCAAGTCATTGAGTCTAATTAGTCATTCGGCTTTTATCGTTGATTCATTTGGGATAAAAGCCGATGTTTACCCGGTGCCGGGTCAACTACCTTACTGAGACGTGATTTAGTTTTACCATTTTTCGGTATTGTGAAATAAACTACACATCTTACTAAGCATGAGAAAACGGAATGTGCACCTTTGAAAGGGTAATGTCACTTGTCTCGAGTGATGCCACTTGTCTCGAATAACATTTCGTAATAAGATATTTTTTTTATTTTTTCGAATGTTGTCTTAACGACAAATATGTGTTTCCTTATTTAATTTACTAATTATCAACTTTAATTCATCATCACGTAAACATTTTTCATTGACCAGAACGATTCATAACCATGCAAACCGTAAGCTTCAGAAATGTATTTACATGTTAAAATTGGTTTTATCATATCTCCGATCCTTTTTAACAAAATGTCACAACACTTATTTATGACTTTGTTTTGAAATAAGATAATAAGTAAATACCTATTATATCTTATCGACATTTCTTATAATCGCGAATATTGTCTTTTTAGGTGTGTTCTTAACAATCACAAGGAGATTAAGTCGCCTCTTGTAAAGGGTTAAACGGTGGCTGCCATTCTGATGCCTCAACCCCGTAAATGCAACCGCTAAACCACAAGGGAAAGCAATACGTGTAACGAATTTATTGATACCAAGCTACAAAAGAAATTCACGAGCTTTTAAAACTCATAATGCAATCTGAATTTCATTACTTACCAAGTGACAGAAAATAAACATAATTTTAATTATGTCAATGTTACCCTTACAGGGCTATGATGCTGTTTTGTAATTACTCTTCAAAAAACACGTTAAGTTTAATTTCTCAAGCGTCTTTCGCGATAAATTAAGAAACCCCGATGTGTTTGTTGTAGAAATTTAGATTTAGAATAAGAAATAGGAATGAAACATATTTAACGTAATGGTGATTCTTTGAAAGTTTAGATTTGTAGTTTTAATTAATTTAAGCAAATGATGTTTTACATAAAGAAAATTGCTTGTAATAAATCTTAATGCATTTTATGTATGTACTGTTTAGTAGTATATTTTCTCGTGATATTTGCTTTTTTTACTCTTTGCACGAAAACTTTTCAGACTTCTTCATTTTAATCGGTCAACCTTTTAATGTCATCACTTATATGATTTTGCAAGACTTCAATCATGTAGATTATGCTATATCAATAATGTTAATAACGTTTCATTTTAGAGTGTTACTGAGAATGGTTCATCACCTCCATATGTATAGGTTGAAGTTATATTAGTTCGATTGTTTAGGTCTTTGTCTTTGTTAGGTCAAAAGTATTAATTGATCTTAAAAAGAAAGAAATTTGACTTTTTTTCATTTGATTGCATCTGTTTATGTTGCTGTTTGTTGTATTCCATGATTTCATATTGATGAATTGTTGAAGCAAATTCTTTGAAGAAAACATGTCTGTCGCATCAATATTTGAAGAAAAGCTTATCTAACTCCATAATAAAACTTCCCTTCTTTGCGGCAAACTCTTATTTATCGTTGGATTTCGTATATAGAATGCCCAAAAAATGATCATTGTTTTATTTATGCCGCAAACATTAAGTTCATCATATTCACACTTGTCTTTTGTTGCTGGGTCATATGGGGGTTGCGTTCATTGAACGCCGCCTTTCCTTGTTGATCTTGTTTTTCATATTTTGATTGCTTTTTACACTAGTTCCGATACATATAGATAATTGGAAGACTTAGTGCAAAGGGAAACAAAATGATCGCGGCCAACTATTACAGTAACTTGTAAATAGTTTACGTGGAATGAATGTCATTCAGTGCATTGGGAAATTTGTTATCCACAGGACAAAAACATGAACATTTGTTCTCCATTGCAACCTAAGTACGCCATTGCCCCGTAAATTTAGCTGTTTTGTGATAACTTAGATAGCCAAAACTAGTTCCTGTCGCCTGTCTCAAATGATTCTAGTGCATTCACACCTGGAGTTCTGACATATACGATAAATTACTTTTAAGCTATCATTAAATACTATTTGTTTGAACAAATATAGCAAAGTGGATTGGTCTACAGTTGGCACATTTTCGATAAGTATCTCATATATTGATATGTTACTAAAGAAATGTGTTATTTTTATAAAATTATTTTGGAAAGCAAAATGTTGATTAATTTCTAAATGATTCAGAGAGAGTATATATTTAAGTGATCGATAATATTTCTTTTTCGAGAACAGTTTGCTACTATTACATATGTTATATCGGATCATGTATCTCACACATACCAAAATCACCCGTATATATTTATTCCATGATTTGTTCTCATATTTGATATCAAATACTATCAACATTACTCGTATTTATGCTTTTACAGACCTCCAAATATAGATCGATTCCCTTTAGCTTTATGCTTCGAAATACCTCATATTCTTTCTGAATTATAAGCAAATCTGTAATGACTTGTTTAAAAGTAACAAGAGGTACCAGGGACAGTTTTAACTTTTGATATTTAAAATGGTATTAAAAGTTAAATTGAAAAGCAAATTCAGAAGAAGGTATACACGCTCAGTTATTTTAAATGATTGATGCTGCAGAAACCTCTTTAAATTATGGATTTGACGTAAATGATTATAAAGAAGCTATGTTAGAGATTTGTTTCTTACGATCATGACGATATTCAAACGTAAAAGTAAAGAAAAGTAAAGAAGACATACTGCTGAGGATAGCTTATTATAGATTCAAATAAATACGTCTCAATTAAGGAAACTTGATCAAATCAATGTGTTTTTGAAATAATTGACACACTTATCAATCGAATGAAAATTTAGAAGTCGTTGGTATGATTTGCTCCCAGTTAGTTTATACAAACTTTTTTAGTTCGATTGTGTTGGAAACTCTCAACTTATTTAAAGACTCTCAAATCCGTTCCTGAAACCAACCATTACTAATTAATGAGTGTATAGGTTTTTGTACAAAAACGGCTTGCCTCTGGCAGGGTTTGAACACACGCGACCAGCAATCATTAGATTACTAGTCCGAGGCGTTAACTACAAAATATTCATTAAACATTATCCATTAAAACTACATTTCAAAAATATCATATTCATGCAATTTGATCAAAAATTTTGACAAACCTTTGATGCTCCCATTGTAAGAGCGTGTAATTGATTTAATTTTTTTTCTCATTTTTATAATTATCGTATTTTATTTATAAAAATATTAACTTTGTAAAATAATCAGACAGAATATGCAAGCAAGATGACTAGCTAAGAAATACCAAAATTGTTATCATAATTTCATTGTTCCTTTTGTACACAGTAGAGTTAATAAAATATATTGAAAAGAAGTATTTACTGTATATAAGATCTCGTTAAATTATATATACTGAAAAAGAACATCAGGAATTATTGCAATTTCAGGATGAATTTGTCTAGCAAATTATATGTTACAAAGCATTAGGTAAATGGATATCTAAAAAAATTTGAAAAAAATAGACAATCAATTTAATTTATTCTAAACGGTATTTTTCCCTTGACTGACAAACAAATAATTTCTCCTTGAATTTCTTGAAGACAATAATTTCCCATTAGGCTATATTATATAGAGTCTTGCATAGCAATCAAATTCCCATTAGTAACATATGTATAAGTGCAGGTGATATATAAATGGAAGTTAAAATAATATTCATTTGTAAACATTTTATTTACAGGACGTTTACAGAAAAAAAAATCAAAACTTTATTTCAGGATTTTTTTTTAAATACGAGGCTTTAAAGCCGAAAAATGTGACTAATCTGAACGTCAAATTTTACACATAACTGAAAAGTTTCTTCCCTTTTTTCAAACTTTTTTCGGCGCAAAACAATAAGCATGAAGGATAAATATAATTTCCGTGACACCTTTAGATTGCCTATAAAACCAAATAATACATTAACGCTAACTAAATGTTACATATTTGTATCTCTTTAAATAACCTTGACTTAACTGCAATAAGAAAGCCCCAAAAGCGGACGATCAGACTTAGAATCAATTACATGTGTACCTTATTCTTAACGTTGTCTGAGCCGGTGTGAAATTGACTCTAACATTAACATTTCCCATGGGTAATAGGTCATTTGTTCCTAAGATTTACGTAGATAAGTATCGACTGATGATTTAAGTAATAAAAGATGTTATTTTACATCATCTCCATTTACACTACAGAAGTTAAGTATTGTTTGCAAATTATTCATCGTAAATGACGTAATTGTCAGGAACTTTTTTTAAAAGAACATAATTAACTTAAAAAACATTTTACAGACTGTACCTGGTCGATTGAATATTCATTCCTTTGCTCTTACTGTATTTATAATACATGTACAAGTACAATATTAACCGGGTTACACATTAATATTAGACAGCGTATCGTGTAGTGAACCAATCGCAACTACTCGGCCCTTTCCGTCAGTCTTCGGATAAGGACCTCGAACACAATAGTATGAATACACAGAACGGATGCGGTATTTCGGTCTTACCTACGCTAAGAAACTAAACATGTAAACAAATAGTAATTTAATGCTGGGAGTTGTTGACAAGTATATTTCCAATATACGTAGTAAAAGACCACCTAAAATAAGTGAATTCATAGGTACAAAAACAAACAATACATTATTTATATATTTATTATTGTGGTTGTAGAAACCGAAAGTACAAAAACCAACCTGTTGACATTTAGTCGGATTTGTTTAAAATTGAACTACAGTGGGCATATTCAAATTACAAATTGTTGTCAGACATATTTTCAAGCATAAGAGTACCGGAACAGACATTAGATGTCAAATATATATATTCGTTTTACATGATCTCTGTTTCTGTTTACATCTGAAACCATGTGGTAGAACTACTTTCAATCCGTATTGTTTCCGAGGTTATTATAGATAATAGCCGATGCAGTTCCGAATGGTAGTGAACCACATGATTTTGGGATTTTATCCAAATAAATAATTAAGTAAACTGTAACCTCTTATATCAAAGGTAAATACGAGGAATGTAATGCCTTTCCCTGCCCATTACGCATTTTAC
Organism: Ruditapes philippinarum; assembly: GCF_026571515.1. Lineage (NCBI taxonomy): Eukaryota > Metazoa > Mollusca > Bivalvia > Venerida > Veneridae > Ruditapes > Ruditapes philippinarum. The sequence continues at coordinate 79,966 of NW_026855732.1, read as the reverse complement.
AAAATTTTATGAATAGAACAAACCAGTAAGCTGACATTCATACCCAAGCTGCTTTATTGTATTACGTAATGTTTCAGTTAGTTCTTGTAATAGAGAAAAACATCTATTCAATAAAACATTTAAAGCGGTCATATTTAACTACACATGTTTTACCTCTATAAACTTCTGTGGTATGACAAACGTCCTTTCAAAAATGAGAAAATATCTATTTGTTGCGTATCATCAAATATTCACACTAATAATCAGCTGAACACAACAGTTCACATCCGTAATAGTTATATAAAATAAAATCTCAATTGAGAATCTATACAAAATATCATAATCATCTCTAAATATATCGGTGACATTTGTACGTGAAATGCTCATTAGACTCCGTATGTCAACGTACTCCTTGCCAGTAACATGTAATTACTCATGAGGTTGAAGTTAATTTGACGACATTCATTACCAACAATCTTTCTTGTGTCAGATCATTTTATATCAATCATGGTATATTTTCCTTTGTAATGTCAGTAACCTGTTAATATACAGTATATGTTTGCAATTTTATACTCAGCTTACAACATATACTGTTGAATATTTAACTTCAACAATATTGTTACCATTATTTTGCAGATTTTTCAACGAAGTCTTGAGTTCGCTTTGATTACGAATACAAGACTAAACATGTATGTAATTAAGCCAAGAAATGTATTATTTAAAATGACAATGTCGTCATGTCTGAAAATTGTATAAAATATGTTAAAATGGCAGATATATAGAATAGTCCGTGGCAGAGTGATTAAGGTCGTTGGGTTTTTACCACTTGCCCCTCAGCGCCATGGGTTCGAATTCTGAAAGGGACTTCTATGTGAGGAAGCTATTCAGCTAGCTAACGGAACGTCGGTGGTTCTACCCAGATACCAGTTTGTGTCTGGCATAATACACAGATGCGCGGAAGGGCCCCAGATTGCGACGTAAAACGCAACATAAATATAATATCCATAGTCCAAACAAATTAACTATTACAAAAACTTGAAAGACGAGGCAATTAAAGCTGAGGCCAAAAAGACAATGCATTAAATATTGATTATTTTGGGAGGGGAAATTGTTATCTAAAGAGCGCTAATAGGACTTAGTTCACTTTCACCAGATCGTTTTATGTTTTCAATGATATCAGCCGTTTTCTGATAAATTAAGCAGCCAAATCCTTTGACTGTTATCCGTCTAAAATTATTCTGATCGGATTTTTTTTAGCATGGAGTAATCTTATACGCAATCATTTATTTACCAGCGTCTAATGACTACTGTTTGTTTCAACAAATTCAAGCTAAATTCTTAATAAATATTAAATCTGTGCAAGTTGTAAAGTATAGTTCGAATGCATTTTAAATTGACGATCACAAACGAAGCGTCAATGTATAATACCGCATGCTTCCCTGGTGTCGCTTCTGAATAATTTGAGATTATTATTATAGCGGTTCAAAATATATTTGGTTATAGTTTGTACTGATGTTGATATCGCTTTATTGGATGCATTAAATGTGTCTGGAAAAGTTGTTGTCTGTAGGTTGTTGTATTAAGGCTTTGATTAGAATGTTCACCTAAAATTATCTTATTCCCCTCGGTGCGTACATGTCGTGGACAGGCACAGGGAATAAACACAAATGCCACTTAGCTTTTCCTTATAATTTTTTATTTATCTAAGTTCTTTATTTATCAAAGTAAAGTAATATGCACATTTTGTAATATATAAATATGTACAATATAAGATATATATAATTGGGTAAATTTAAGACATGTTATGCAACCCAAGATAATACTCCATCTTGAAGAGTAAATGTTGAAAAGCACAAGGTAAATAAGTTAATAAGATTACTATCATTACTTATGCTTTCAATCGTATTTAATTTAAGATGTTTTCCCCAGACAGTCATACAAAAAATGATACAGCTATAAATGGCCTTCAAGTAACATCTATATGTTACCAGTTAAAACTGTACATATCACAAAACATGCAATGTAATATTTAAATGACTTTTAAATAGTGCAAGTAAAACACACATCTGCAATACAAATTAGCATTTCATACTACAAATATATGTATCTTTTTGTAACAAATATGACGTTTTGAGTTAATGTATATTTTATAATACTGAAAGACACAAAACTTAATGCAAGTCTAACCACTTTATAATTATATTGAAAAATAGGTTTGTGTATATATATGCATGTATAAAATTTCTTCTTTAAATTACGCTGTTAATTTAACCTTTGACTGAGCAAATATCAAATGCGTTCAAAATTCTGGTTAATTTTAGACACAGCCATGCAATTTAATAGATATAGACTTTCATAACAAGACACATCACTGTCCATTTAGCTTTTCCCGTCATACTTTAATATAAAAATAATAGCATAAGCACAAACGCATATTCTGTAACTTTAAAAGGAACATTATCTGTTTGGGCTACTCTTTAAGAGGCCCCTTTTCACGGCAAATAAGATCCCTGACATTTGAAAAGTACAATAAGACGGCTGTCTAAAATATTGTTTCACTGTTGAATCTTATTTGAATAGATAATGCATATAATAACCCAAAAGAAAATGTGCCCGAATTACTTTCTTAGAGGACAATTCACATAATACAAACAGATTAATTTCACTTTCACAAATGTCTTTAACAAACCACACATATGATGTATACGTTTTTTGGACATTTTTTGTCAAATCAGTGATAGATAAACGAGAAATTACTTTAGTTCATTTTCAACCCTTGTTGCCTTTGTAAAATGAATAAAATAACAATAGACCCGTAGACTACTTAAAACTATACTGTTATATGTTAATTGTTTTTGACTAAATGAAATAAGACAAAAAAAACAACTACAACAACACCCTTTTATTGCCCAAAATGATTAAAGCAATTCGCTGGTAATTATTTTCTTTTATTTTGCAATAGAAAGCATTGTAAAGATATGCTATAATATGTCTTTGAAGTGAACGATTGTGAAGCAAATCGATGCTGATTTCATTTGATAATCTTCATTGACAAAATTAAATGTTCAAATTAAACATAATGTTTTATGTCATAAATGACGATTCTCTTTGACAAACCAATTACGATATATTATCTTGTGGAACTGCAAACATCAAAGGAATACATTGATTTATGGCAGCTTTAAGTAGCATAATGGGTAATTTCTTGGAAGTCAAATGATTAATTCATCATGATTTTTGGAATGATACTATTTCAATTTTTATATCGGTTATTCATGATGTTATAGAAGTAATTGGACTGAAATATTAGTAAAAAACATAGCAAGTAAAAATGGTTACTCACAAAAACTGACAATAATGTATTTAATATCAACGTTCTGTTTTTATCTTCAGAAGCAATAAGACTTTGTTATTGATTCTTTAAAATTGAACAAGAACACTGTGTTTTAAATGTTCCCAAATTATTCTGAAACTTAATTTCTTGTTGCTGTTGTTTTGTTGTTTTTTTTTTGTCATACTTTCACTTGATGTCATTATTACCTCAAACTTGTGCAAAACATCCTTACTGGAGAGTATTCGTTTTCTATATAGTTACATAATCCGTATGAGCGCATAAAATCGAATCCAATTGGTATTGATATTTTTCTCTTAGAATATTTTGTTTTACTTCTTATTTTTTATTTTTTTAGGAAATTTAATGTTCTTAAATCATTTGATTCGGAAATATTTTCAAGTATTATAATATTTAACAGTTAAAAAAGAAAAAAAGATGTAAGCTAAATATTTGAAAAATATGTGATCTTTCGGAAGCATTGAATAGCAAAATTACATGAAAATTGCAGACTAGGTTAAATTGTGTCTGTACATGAGTAATAATGAAAACGTGTCACACGCCTAACGCACCCCAACACCGACTTGAGCGGTACACTCAATGATTCCGAAGGACCAGTACCAGATTAAGGAGAGCTGTGGCCTAGTGGTTGATGTGTCTGCCTCTCAGCTCAGACATGATGGGTTCGAGCTCTTCTCGCTTCACGACCATGTTTCTTCATATGACCCCAGTACTGGTTGGTTCCAGGAAGCGGACTCGAAAATGATTAATATAAGTTGCAAGAATTTGTTTCGCAATCGAGCTTAAATAAATATGTTTAAACCAGTACCAGATTAGTACCAGTAACTATTTAATTTAATCATTATTTTTGCTGTTCCTTGTTCTGTATCTTTTCAATGACTACTGACCTATCTTTAAACTTTGATATTAAAACAATGAGAAAATGGCAATTATTTTAACCATTGAAACAATTTTCTTGTGTTGTCGAATGAATTTTATAACAAAGGAAACAATTCTTTTTAAAGCATAAAGATGCACGTTTTTTTAGATGTAAACATAGTTACTGAAACGAAACAATAAAAACATGAATTATATATAAAAATTGCAGATTCGTTTTGATAAAGTCTGTTCATGAGAGATAATGCAAAAGTTCAACATCTACTATGCTACCTGACACCGTCCTAAATGGTATTATATCTACAATATAATCATGCTGGAATCAATGATCCCAACGGACCATAAAAATAATACTGAAGTGAAGAAAGCGACAACATTTTATAGCTGCTACATGGCACTTGACACCTGCTAGCGAAAAAGGGTGATCCGTATTGTATTTAATTGTTTATAAACTTTATTGTATATAGTTGTATCTATTGTGATTCAAATAATAACCACTCGAAGACGATCAAATTTAAATAAAAGGGAAATCGATTGAGAGAAAAAGCAAAAGAGAAAGGTTATCTTTATTACTGCTGTAAAAAGCTCAATTGCATTTTTATCTGGTTTTTTTCGGTGTTCATTAGAAAATGATAGGGGAATGTTTTCCATTTATAGAGTCATTTAGGGCCGTAAATGAGATTGCCCTTTCCTTTATTGTAAGGCGTTAAGATTTGTTAACGGTTTTAATCTACATCTGACAACATTAAACCACTTACATGCGTCTATACACTTTTATTTGTAACGAAAACAAAATCTGGAAAAAAAACGTACAACTTGATTCAACTATGCCTATAATATTGTCAAGACATACTTCAATTTGAACAGTGTTCACAGACATTGGCAGACGATTTGTATATTATGATTTAATATAGTACGTATTACCAAATTTGTCTACTCTCACTATGAGCAAGTAAAAAACTCCATACTAGTATACCATAAATTTTATCCAACACAAACACAAGTTATATTAAAGCGCAAAATCAGTTCACATTGACATGATTACGGTAACACCCATAAGGAAAATACTTTGTTTATTTCTATTTATTTTTTTTTTTTTTGGTAAATGCATTCAATAAAATCAAAATCATTACAACCAGAACATAACTAGACTAGTGTTGCAGACTTCTTCTTGGCACCACTTTATGCCAGTCTTAGCTTCCAAGGATTTTTTTGAGTTATATAAGATCTTATTTTTAATTTGATACCGGTATAATCAGGTTTTATAACAAAACGCTTGCACCGAATATGAAATGTATCGCTCAGACATACAAAATACAGCAACTTTTTTGTTAAATTGTACATAAAGTAATACGCGCTACTAAATTTCTCTTCCTTTTTTCTATCACTCTTTTTCCATTAAGCACATCTAATATGTTTCATAATATTTTAATGTGACTCTTGCTATCATTTTCCATTAACTTCCTCAAACATGTCGTATATTTTCATTTTCTTCCGATTTGCTAAAAGAAACTAGTGTAAGAAAGGTACAAATAAATCTCTGCCTCGGTCAGATTGGACTCTTCTGGGTTGCTATTGTAATTGCAACACCGTTAAAGCTCTTAAGCAGTAATTTGTGAGAAAGAGAGTGTGAACTATTTCTTTGCCCGATGAGATTACATTATCCTAGTAGGCATTGAGCATTTTTTGTCATCAAAAGAAAATTTACACTGAAACTGATGGTGGCTGATTTGTGTCATGTCGTTCTTTCGCTCCAAATGTCTTTACATACATATATATTTAGTCGAAAAGCAATACTTTTCGACGTCTTCCTTGGTGAGAAAGTCGGAAAATGTTATTTAACCGTGATGAGAATAATTTGATAGACAACACGAAATCACGTTTAAATATGTTTTCTTGTAAAATATCACATTAAAAATCATGAATTGAAACGCCGTGGAACGGAAGTGTTGTTTTTTTCAGTGGTCTGAAAACACAATTATAGATCATTCAACAAATAGATAAAGAGTTCATATAGAGTTACTGAATATGCGTTTGTGCTTATGCTATTATTCTGATATTAGAGTATTATTATTATATTTTAATCCAAATGCAAATGTACATAGGTATAAAAGAAAACGATAAATGTACTGATGTTTCTTAAAATGTAGTCAGTATTGAATAAATTTCATGGTAACCGTATTGAACGCATTTAATGTTGTCTTAGTCAAAACTGAAGTTATGAGCATAGTTTACAGAAGAATTATTATACATGCAAATACATGTAGAAAGAACCCTACTTTATTTTATGTTTTAATTCTAAAGATATAAAACTTGAATAACATTATATTTCCATTTCTTTACAATATGCTTAACGGATCGTATTACATATCTATATATATATTAACTGTAAACGCTATGTTTGTCACAAAGTGATGAATATGTTTGTGGCATGAAATGCTAATATGTTAAGATGTTTATGTGTGTTTTCAATTGATTACACGTCTTAACAGCAAATTTTGTGATATGTGTAGTATAAACTGATATACCAAATTATTTGTAGGACATTTATAACTAAGTATATTGATGAGATAATTTTTTGTTTGGTTGTTTTGGGGAAATGAAATATGTCAAGAATGATAACCTATCTCTTGACCATATCAACCTTTTTACCTAGTGCTTTGTATAGGTAGACAAAGTTTCAAGATAGATTATTTTACCGGCTTGCACACCATATCTTAAATTTACCTAGTATCTAGCTATATCTTATATATCCTTTACAACATTTGTATAACATTACTATGATACACCAAGAACTTAAATAAAACAAGAACTTTTAGGAGATTGTTTGTTATCACTTAAGCTTATACATTTAAAGAAAATAGAATTTAGACGATAGACCTTGATCAAAATAGATATACCTGAATCAAAACTATCTTTACTTATTAAAAAAACAATACTATAGGGACATATAGAGTATAATTTAACTTAAGAAAATAATTTATTGCTTATAATACTCTTGGCTAAATATCACCGTAAAATTTTTGACTAGTTTGTATATCACAAAAGGGGTAACATCGCGGATAATGAAAAGGTTTTGCAAAAGTAAGCTCTCTTTAGATAACAAATTTCCCACGCATAGTAATCAAAAATAATGAATTTAATGACATTTATATTTTTTAGGCTTCTGCTTTAATTGCGTCTGGTTTCAAGTGTTAATTTTAATAGTAAGCCTTGATTGCTCTTCACGTTTTCACTATCGATATTATCTATACATGTATACAGGAAGGTTCCATTATAACTGTCGTATGAACATATTTGCGGGTGTTTCTAAATTCAAAGTTTACCATTTCATGAATTCTGTTGAATACTACTAAAATCGAAGCTAGGGGCCTAGGACGTTTTAGTACCGGTCATTAACTTAAACAAGCCGAACCTGCAACAGTTTCAATTTTGAACGTTCTTAAGTCGTTTTATGTAACTGACTATAATAGTAGCACTAAAATTAAAAATTGAATGTCTTCTTTCTTATTGTAATTCTTGATTAGTCTTTTTCTAATAATCAAAGGTAAAAATAATTTGGAAAATATGTTATGCATGATAATAATGATACAGGAGTTATATAATCCCCTGTATTTGTTGTAAAATAAGGGAGGAACTGGAGCTCCAATAAACGTCCAAAATGTGTAAACTGAAAATGTCATGATATGTTCTTATATAACAATTGTTTCTAATAATTAACCTTCAAGATGTCTTTATTAAGAATTACTAGCACGTCACTTATGTACGCTAATTGGATATAAAGTTAAATAACATTTTCTACGAATTAAGTCATTGGTCAGTTTTGATCATCTGATCATCAATAATCAAAACTAGAAATGATCTATTACCCCCATGGGATATTGTAATGTCAAAATCAATTTCAATATCACACTGGCTCAGACAACCTTAAGAATAAGGTAATTAATTTAAATATCAACGTCCGCTTTTGGTATTTGTTATTGCAGTTTAGTCACAAGAGGAATTCAGAACTCAAAGAGATGCCAATATAAAACATTTAGCAAAGTGTCAAGTATTATTTTATTTTCATTTGGTTGTAAATTTAAAATTTGTATAACATAGAGAGACGTAATATTGCGCCAAGCTTAGACCAAAAGAAAGCATTTAAAAAAATCAAAGAATAATAATAGCTTAACATTAAAACAGAACAGGAATTACATAAAACTGTAGGATAACACAATTATTGGTTCTTAAGGCTAAAAAAAATTTCCCCATTATTTAAGCTCACAATTTGCATCAGATAGAAGGTTTCTGAAACACTATTGCAAACAAGTTTGATAAAACAAAACAAGTTTGATAAAACTTGAGTTCATTTATTCATGTTTACGTTTGATTACATTTTTTATTTTTATATTTCTAAACCATATTTTGTTTGATATTTAACTTATTTCTAGGTAGGTATAACAGACCGAATAGTCAATCAGAATGCACAGTGTAATTATTTTTCAACATGGTATCTGCGCAACCATTTGCCAACGATCTTCCCAGTGCTAAAATGACCAAAATTGCGGTATTTGAAAATAAGAAACTTATCAAAAGAGTAAAAATGTGAATAATTGCCTTTGTTTCTGCAAATGTAAAATATTGAAAATTTATTAAAAAACTTCCTTACGAATGCAAGCAATTAAATTTTCTTTACTCTTAATTACACTTCAGTTTCTGGTACTATGTTGAAATTGTACTACCATTATCTTGACATTAAGTTAAGAAATGGAACCGTCCTGGATGTGAAATGTAAAAAATGATAAAATGAATGATGAAAAGAATAACAATATCTGTCATATATTGCGGTTCGCATCTGAATGTCCGTCCCGAGGACTGGGCGGGTTCCCGAGGGACGAATAATTCCAAACCGAACCGCAATTATGTAATAGTTTGTGTAAGGATCTGACATTCTAGCATAATTTTGAAATGTACTTACAACAGAACTTATAATGAAATCCAAGTGACATTGTGAAATCCTATAGCTTAGTCATATATTGTTGACTTCTACAAGATAAAGATTCACTTACCTGATTGATCTGAAGGAACCCTGTATTAACACTTTATTGAATTTGCAATTTAAGCTGATAGAAATGTTAAACTTACCTTATTGTATAGCAGAAAACTGATTTTCTCTTTACATTTTCTGTGTAGCAGACGTCCAATGACAGACATCTTTTGAAATCTGTCACCATTCATATTTTATGTTGAAGATTTCTTATTGCAATATCAATTTCAGTTCAATTCAATTCAAGAACTTAATTTATGTAAAGTTTATGATTGATTAAGGTCAGAAATCCTTAGTATTCACTACATGTTTCTGTTTTAATGATTTTCGTATGTAGATTTTATATAAATTTCAATATGGCCGCCATTGAAATCCAAGATTTCAGATTCAGAAATCCGGCCGTCTGTCCATTGGAGGATTTCCGGATTTCTATTGTTTCATTGGTGGATTTCAAACATCGAACCTTATAAAAGTCGGAATCCAACCAATGTTGTCACTTCGGTCTTGACCTCCAAGTAATGCAAATAAAGTTTTAAAACCGCCAAAGTTCAAATACAATAAACATCTTACAAACGACATTGTTATCCAAACTTGTAAGTTGGTATGTATTTATATCCAGTATTATTAACTCACTAGACACTGTTGTTGCCGAAATACTTGTTATAAACTTAGAAAACTTTAAAAGAATTGTATTTATTTTCCCCATCCTGACATACGTTTACAATGGTGTCAGAAGTGGGATGGTCTAAATTATTTACCATCCTATAAAACGGACCAGACAAGTGCATCTCATCCATCCATCCATCCATAAGAAAAAAATAACATTTCAACTGGTGAAGAAATTTTTATTTTGTGAGAAACATACAAATGAACTGACAACAACATTATTTTATTCCTTGAATAAACTGTACTCGTATATCTATGACTAACAGTAAATAGGGATTTAAACAGTATTTACATTGGATGAACATAACTTATGGGAGACTCTTCAGATTCTGAAATAGAATTTTGTCAGAATAATAACAACAGAGCTTTGAATGATGAAAGGCAAGGTGATGAAGCGCCACATCATCATATTGAAACTGAAAGAGCTGATTCTCCATTGGATTAGTATGACATAAATGATGAAGAGCCGCTTGCAGGTCAGGACCGAAGTCCCCCTTCAAGGGGTAGACCATCACAGTGGACGAAACACTATGACAGACATAATGGACTTTCAAGGAAAATGTTGCCAAGAGGACCAAATTTTAAACTTAAATCATTTAGTGGAGATGAAAATTTTGAAGAATTCATAGATCATTTTGAAATAAATGCTGAATTAGGATGCTGGGACTTACATAGCATGAATTTAGCCTTAAGGTCCTGTCTGACGGGAAGAGCCCAAGTTTTTATTTCAAGACTTCCTACTGACATTAAATCAAGCTATCGCAGCCTGGTTGAGGCCTTGCGAAATAGATTTACTAACAAGTATGATCAACCAGTGTGGGTATCTTCTCTGAAAGCAAGAAAACGAGGTTCAACAGAATCTATTGCGTCTTTTGCAGATGCTCTCTCCGAACTTGCACGCAAGGCATTTTCTGATCTGAGTTACAATGCACAGGAGCAAATGGCTTTAGATCAATTGTACAATAACCTGTGTCCTGAGCTTCAGTATAAGTGCATCGAAAAAAACTGTAGTACTATAGATCATGCTGTCAGCATTATACAAACATATGAAAGTGTTTTGGGTTACAAGTAGCAAAACTCACATTCCCAAGGCATCATTGACAAAGACTTTTAATGAAAAAATGTGAAAACAACTGATATAGAAAATCAGAGACTTAATATTTTAGATGGTAATATCCAACAATGGACAGGTACACATTCAGATAATTGTTCTGCTTTTTAAGTTATTGTATCTGAAAAAGTACAAACATCAATGTGGGTTATTTTAGAGGTACCAAACAAAGACTTTATGTTGCCAGTTTTATTATTTTTAATCTAATTACAAAGACAATTCTCTTCAAATAGTAATTGGTGTTGCTTTAAATGACTCGTCATGCACTCAAGTGAATGGAACAAACTATAGTAATCAAACAAAATAGTGACGTTGGAACTTGCACTTCAATAGGTGACCTATATATATATTTAGAATTGGAAAAGTAAGCATGGTAGCCTGTGAACAAGTAATACATGCATATCTCAGATGTGCAGAACAAAAGAAAGAATACCTACTATGCTAAAAGTGTATTAAGAATGACCATAGATAACAATACCTTTCACGGATAATAAAATAAATTTTGGAGGAATGGAAAGCGGGACACGGTAATGCTGGCCTGATCACCCAGGGATTACGATGAGATGACAATTGTGACTTCATTAGGATGATGTCACGTGTGTTAATGGCCATGAGAGTCTGGTCTTAACGTGTGTGATTCTATAATGTGAAGCTGCTGTATTCTATGGGAAACTTAATGACTGGTAGACATTGGGTTAGAAAAACAGTACCCAGCATAAGAAGACTATCAGAAATTTGTTCAATGCTTTAAAATGGACTAGGAGATATGTAGTATTCAATCTAAAGTAATTGTGTATGAATGTATGCTGTATGTTATAAATATACATATTAATTGCTTCCAAACAAACCGCTACCACGTGAGTATCAGCCATCTAGGTTACTATTGGAAACATCTTTGAAGCTTAAAGAAATAGTCAAAACTTGGTATGACACATACATGTATCAGCTTGAAGCAGCATCACACTCTAAAGAATTGGAAGATATATTGAAACAAATTGCTGGTGTTAAAATTCGCATCTGAATAAAATCTTGACATTTCCGCATCTGAAGAATCAACACCTAGGAATTGAATAAAATAATTAAGCATGACATAAAAACTACAATAAGACTGAGGACATTTACATTATCTGATTAAATAAACTTTTCATATACATATAATATATATACATAAAGTAATAATAATTACAGAACAGCAGAAGTTTTAAACTAACTGGTGAATAAATCATAAATATTTTGTGGTCTAGCACCTATTTCGGACAGTATAAAAAGTTCAGGGAATATCAGTCTTAAACTTAGGAGGGGGTGTGTAAGGATCTGACATTCTAGCATAATTTTGAAATGTACTTACAACAGAACTTATAATGAAATCCAAGTGACATTGTGAAATCCTATAGCTTAGTCATATATTGTTGACTTCTACAAGATAAAGATTCACTTACCTGATTGATCTGAAGGAACCCTGTATTAACACTTATTGAATTTGCAATTTAAGCTGATAGAAATGTTAAACTTACCTTATTGTATAGCAGAAAACTGATTTTCTCTTTACATTTTCTGTGTAGCAGACGTCCAATGACAGACATCTTTGAAATCTGTCACTTCATATTTTATGTTGAAGATTTCTTATTGCTAATATCAATTTCAGTCAAATTCAATTCAAGAACTTAATTTATGTAAAGTTTATGATTGATTAAGGTCAGAAATCCTTAAGTATTCACTACATGTTTCTGTTTATTAATGATTTTCGTATGTAGATTTTATATAAGATTTCAATATGGCCGCCATTGAAATCCAAGATTTCAGATTCAGAAATCCGGCCGTCTGTCCATTGGAGGATTTCCGGATTTCTATTGTTTCATTGGTGGATTTCAAACATCGAACCTTATAAAAGTCGGAATCCAACCAATGTTGTCACTTCGGTCTTGACCTCCAAGTAATGCAAATAAAGTTTTAAAACCGCCAAAGTTCAAATACAATAAACATCTTACAAACGACATTGTTATCCAAACTTGTAAGTTGGTATGTATTTATATCCAGTATTATTAACTCACTAGACACTGTTGTTGCCGAAATACTTGTTATAAACTTAGAAAACTTTAAAAGAATTGTATTTATTTTCCCCATCCTGACATACGTTTACATTATAGTACATGAAACGAGTTAGTTATGAGGATATAACACTGGCTGGGGCGACATCAAGGGCTGTTTCTGCTTAAAAAAATGGCGAGGCCGTTAGGCCGAGACAATTTTTTGCAGAAACATCCCGAGATGTCGTCAAGCCAGTGTTATATCCTCGTAACTAACTCGTTTCATATACTATAACTGTTTTATCGCAATGGCATAATGTTTTCTTTTTTGTTAAAGAAATAAATAAATTGTTAGCTACATTACAGTTATTTATGACTCATCTTGCATCCCCATGACAGATTAAATCTCCGGCATGGGTAATTTTAACGTAAACACCGGTCTGATATGCAAGAACATATATTATTGCATATCCGACAGGATTATCTACTGTTTTACACCGGTGCTTACATCCCCATGTAATACAAGTCGCGTGTTTTAAATGACGTCATTTCCACGCACCTTTTATGAATTAATTGCCTTCTAGGATAACGACATTTTGCCGTTATGAATGAAGAAAAAAGTGCTAAATGAAATAATAATTTTCTTAAATTCTTTTTGAAATATCTTTAATTTGTAATATACAAGAAATAAATCATATACATATACATGATAAATAATTTTAAACTAAAATAAGAGGTCAAACTTACACAACATTTTATGTCTTTAACGTATATATAACAAAACATTTATACCTTGTATAGATAATATAAACGTTACGTTTGTCATGAGGTGTTTAATATATTTGAATCCTGCTATTGTGTTACAAGTTTTTATTTTATTGCATGTTCACACAATATTACATTGCGCTTTTGTGATATAAATAGTGTAAAGTAGTCCATGCAATATGACTTGTAGGAAATTTAAAACTGTGTGTAACTTACTTATTTCATTGGAAATTCTTTGTTTGGGTGTCTTCGGGAAACAAGCCCTTTTAGATTAATCATAATTCATGATAGTTATCTAATCAACATATTTACATTTACATTCGGTAAAAACTTTTAAGAGTGTATCCTTGCTTTCATGTCATGTCCTAAACTATATTATTTTAAACGCTATATCCCGAAGCAACAAAAAGACAGCACACACAGCACACAGCACTTTATGATGTTTCATTTGTGCCATCTTTATGAAATTGCACGGAACAATTATTGAAAACAACTTAACTGATATAATATGCTTGAGTCTTTAGCGTGTATTTGTTGAAACAAACAGTATCATGTGGTAGCTAGAATGTGATTTATTGCTAATTACAATTTTCCAGGCTAATAACACCGGAATCATTTAGGACAGATGGCAGAAAAAAAGGATGCGGCTTGTTCGTATATCACAAAAATGCTAATATCACTGAACAATAAGTATGGGTAAGAGTTCGTATTAAGACGACCGTAGGGAGTCTTATCGGACTCTTACCCATATAACTGCAAATCGGCTCTTACAACTCGATATCAGATAAAAATATAGAAAGTGTCACCTCTTTAATTAAGCATAACATTATTTTTCCCCAGCAGTCACGTACAAACAAGGATAGGGTCCAATTACTTAATCCGGCATGTAAAACAATGAGTTTTCAACAATACCTAGTATTTTTGATGCAATTCATTCCTGTCATATGAAACAAAATAATGTTTTGCTTACTTTTTTCTAGAAAATATAAAACAGTCAGCAATTAATAATTGACATTTTTCATAGAGTTTAAAGGATATCAAAAGGTTACTGTGTTCACATTTGTCTCTGCGAGCTGAACTCCACGTGCATTATCTATGTAATAAATTTGAATGTATCCTCACATTGCTACAGTGTTATCAGCCTTTTTAGAAACACCTGACCTGGCTAATTAAAATATGCCAATCACAATTTTCAATATCAGCACTGGTCTCTTCATGAAATAGCGGCTACACTAATTACTGCCGAGTAAGAGCCGATTTGCAGTTATAACGATTTGGCGTAGTTTGTTCGTAAAAGAGAATACACTCTCATTAGCGCTCATTAGATAACAAATTTCCCACGCAAAATACTCAACGGTTAATGCATTTTATGGTGTCAATTCCTTTAGGCTTCTGCTTTTACGAGGTAAGTTCTTTAGGCAAAGTTAAATCCGCGTTGGATAATCAAAAATATAATGGTAACAATTCTTGAATGATATCACATTTGTACGTTGTAAGCTGAGTATTCAAATGCAAACATCTATGATCATAGGTTTCTGACATTCGAAAGGAAAATATAACCCGATTGATATGAATTGACCAAGGCGAAGAAGATTATTGTAAGGTTATTAGTCAAATTAAAAGATTCAACAGTCAAGGGGCACGCCAACCAAAGGCATACAAATAACCCCCACGCATTTCACATACACAAGTCAATGCCGATTAAATAAAAACAAGGACAGATAATAACAAGACAATACGCAGCTCCTCGACACAACCCCGAAGCACCGAAAGGCAACCAGCAGAAAAATGTACAAGGGTTGTGAATGGAAGAAAGAGACGCACCTCTAAAGCTGGCCTTTTGTCACACTCATCTGAATTTCGATACTCTCTAGCATATTAATATAATAAGGTCATAAACTGCATTCATTTTGTGACAAAAGGCATAAGGATGTTTAAGGTTAATGCAAATTTATGTATATTTTGATGAAATAAATGCGTGAGTCCCTTTCACAATGAATCAATTCGTTTATATGAATCTTCATGCAGAGTCGCTATATTTTCGATCCCTGAAGATTTGGCGTAGATTTTAGTATGGGTAAGAGTTCGTATTAAGACGACCGTAGGGAGTCTTATCGGACTCTTACCCATATAACTGCAAATCGGCTCTTACAACTCGATATCAGATAAAAATATAGAAAGTGTCACCTCTTTAATTAAGCATAACATTATTTTTCCCCAGCAGTCACGTACAAACAAGGATAGGGTCCAATTACTTAATCTGGCATGTAAAACAATGAGTTTTCAACAATACCTAGTATTTTTGATGCAATTCATTCCTGTCATATGAAACAAAATAATGTTTTGCTTACTTTTTTCTAGAAAATATAAAACAGTCAGCAATTAATAATTGACATTTTTCATAAAGTTTAAAGGATATCAAAAGGTTACTGTGTTCACATTTGTCTCTGCGAGCTGAACTCCACGTGCATTATCTATGTAATAAATTTGAATGTATCCTCACATTGCTACAGTGTTATCAGCCTTTTTAGAAACACCTGACCTGGCTAATTAAAATATGCCAATCACAATTTTCAATATCAGCACTGGTCTCTTCATGAAATAGCGGCTACACTAATTACTGCCGAGTAAGAGCCGATTTGCAGTTATGATTATTTATCTAAAAAGGCGTGGGCATCGCCTTTTTCGTTCACCTGTAATAATTATCCTGAAATACACATTTCTGGTTTCACGACGGCTTAAAAAGAAACAGCATCCCAATGGGAACTAATTGTGCTCCTCTTATAGCTGATATGTTTTTATAATGCTACTAGAGGTTATTTTTTTTTTATTTATTTATTTATTTATTTATTTTTTGTTCGCTTTCACCACAGTGGCCACTGGTTAGTTGATTGAAAGGCTAAAAAGTTGTTAAACGCACAAATGTCAAACGAAATGTGGCAGTTATGAACAGCAGTTTTTAAAATCTTAACACATACCGTATATCAGGTTATTTTCGCGATTTTGGCAGTAATCTAAATTTAGCGAATCTAATTCTAGCGATTTTATTGTACATGTTTTGTTTTGCTGTTTTCTTCTGACACAGAGTGTCCAGTCTTTTTGTCAGACATTAATTGTTTTCACAGATATTAGTTTTCCATTTTTCTATTGATGTATCGTTTACAAATATGTATTCGGTATTCAAGAAAATAACAATCTCATTTGTAGAGTGTAATAATTTTAGATATGCAAATAGTCCTTGATCATTTACCGATAAACACCAAAATAATTCATGACAGTCCAGTTAAGGCAGGTTTGCGCCGGTTTTACTGTTCTCTCAATCGATTTTCCTTTATCTAAATGCGATTGTCACTGAGAGGCCATTATTAAAATAACATTAGATTATACTACATTTGTAGCCAGAAATGTTGAACTAAAACGTAAAAAAATAAATCGGTATGAAAGAAACCAGTATTAATAAAATTTTAAGTTTTATACTGGTTTTCGTCATTTATTCGTTTATTATTCATCCTGTGCGGCTTAAAATAAGAATAATTAGAGTATAATTATAACTTTTAAGAAATTATAAAAATGAAGGTTTTCAGGTTCAGAAATGTTGATTTAAATTTTACTGTTCAAGGGTGATTTCTAAGTACCTTTGTAAATTTAAAAGGTAAATGTTAAAATATTAAAACACAATAAAAGAATATGACATAAAAAAATTATTTGCTTTGTAAAACCGACATACTCAATTTTTAATGATAAATGATCCATGTTGTGTCTATATAACAACATATAAAAGTAATTTGTTAAATTCTTTTATAATGGTGTATCAATACCCTAATTTTTTTAATCTAGAATACACAATATTTGCATTTGGTTGATTGAATGGCTATTCATTGATTTTACATCAAGACATGAGCGAGAACCTTATGACTGATTTTGGCATTCTCCTTAACCTAGACTTGTGATGATTTATCTTCGCTAAAGTGCTGTCATAATCGAGATATGTATTGCTTACAATGATTTATCACCTTTTGGAACTATTCCCTTTATGTTCATTATATGTTTGACATTATGCAGATGCATGATCAAAATTTATTTGATATTCAGAGAGAAAACAATCCACATTGATAGGCGTTCTTCTATAGATTGTTTTTCGTGGTATCTACATGTACTTTTTGCAATAAGTTAGATAGACAAATTTTAACCAGGAGCCAATTTAGTGAATTGAACACAAAACTTTTTAGGATATTTTATCGCCCCTATCTGGCTTATATTGATAGCTTTGAAAGGTCACCTGAACTTGTAAAGGTTAAATGACTATTAAACAAAAGATTTGGGTCACCAGAGCTAGTATTAATCAGAACAAATGATTTTGTTGAACGCACCAACTAAATGATCTTTGAAATTAACATAAGAAGTGAGTTAAAACTTACCCTCCTTTTGTTCATAACTTAAAAAACTTCATTATTTCATCCTAATATATAACTTTTTTTATAAGAAATTAAACCATCTTTACTACAATACAGCTTGAACTGACTGATGATAAACATTGCTGTTAGAAACGTACTTCTTGGAACTTCATGGAAAACAAAACAAAAAAGGAAGAAATAAGAAACAAAAAGTAATTAAATTTTAGTAAAATCATGAGGATCAACATATTTTCTTTCTAAAAGGGTTTCAAATTTAAGCATATCGATTGCACTTGTTCTTTTCATATACAGAACAAAAACTTTTGTCTGATTTATAACACGGCGAAAACATTTAATTGAGAATGCTGAAAGATTTGTTTTTATTTTTCTTTGTCTGATTTGAATATATTTTATGAACATCATTTATTTTATTGATCTTTTTTCTCTTACATTAGCATCATTCTAAACGACGAACATACTGAAACAAAAACAGCAATGACCTTTTAAACATTTGTTTTTCTTCAGCTGATTTGAATACGTTTTATGAATATCCTGTAAAAGACGAACATATTACAAACAAAGCATATGATATCCTTGTGCATAACGAAATGCAACTTGGTGATATAAATACCAACCATAGTTTACAAGGCTTTACTTGAAGCCTAACTAAAACGGCTTTATTAAATCTGTTACATCACGCATTTTGTTAAAAAATTATTATTCATGTTTGTGTTTCAAATTTCGATGTAAAACCGAAGCTATTGTCAGGTCTACTTGGCGGTATCAGCGTTGGTGTAATTACTGTATCGGTTAGGTTTTCATTTATAGTCATTAAGTTTAATAATTTTAACGCTATTACATTTCAAAAATGTATGTGATTGCATTCTCTCTGTCACATCTGGTTTAAGTTCGACACCAGCGAAATTCACTATCAATAAAAGTTCAGTTTACTTTATAGCACTAGGAATAGTGGAGCACGAACAGCTTTATTTGTAAATAATATTTTCCCTTTGGTCATTTCTGACATATGTGACAATTAGTTATATAAGTTCATTAATAACTTATAGAGAGCTGTTTGTAAAAAGCTAATACCTTAATTGTTTGAAAAATGCGAGGTACATTGTAGTTCTAAGGGATGCTAAAAATAACGGCATTTATGGAATAGATATCGACATGACATTGACAAAAATGAAGAAATTTTTGCTGACTGTTAAATCATTGTAGTAAATGAATGAAAGAAAATGTAAACAAAGTAGTGAACATGGCTTATGAATAAGTTTTTGAAGGATAACCAATATTGTCATTCCTTTCTTCAGCTGAGGTAGGGATATAGTGTGAAATAGTTTACAAGTCTGAAGTCCTTTTACATTGATTTTGACGCAAGCAGTTCCATACGGTGAATAAGGACAAAAATTGTTTTTGTATTCGTGATTTAAGTGTTAAAAATATAATAATAATTATTGATATCAGTTGACAAGAACTTAATCAGTTTCTATATTTTGACCAGTTCGAGCCAATAATTTGTGAATGTTGTTCACGACTACGGTTGATTTGCAAATAATAATCAAATCGTCCTTTAAGATGGATATTAATTAATCAAATCTGTCTCTGGCCAATTTCCCTTGAGTGATATTTATCATTCAGTCTAATTAAAGTCAACGGTATGTAAGACAGCCGCTTTAGGAAAACCATAATTGATTATCAGATTTTGGAACGTTTTTGATATTAAACTTAATTGCTTTCTCTTTAATGAAACAAGGAACCTTATTAACTAATATCTAAAATCTAATCTTATGAAGCGTGCGATAGTCCCAAACGAAAACATTCCTTTATGCACATAAATAGATAATCCATATAAAGTTATAGATTATAAAACAAAGTTATGTCATATGTAAACCAAGCGAGGCTTCTACCCAGCCCACCCTTGATAAACATTTGATATTTAATGCAAATCCTGATGAGTTGAAGCATATATTGAAGAGTGTCTCTGATAAATTAGATAGTTTGGCATCACAAGAATACATTGAATCAAAATTTAAATTAATGATTACTGAGGATCTGCTTGGTAAGAAGCTCAAAGACCTAGAAAAAGTAATTAAACTCCAAGTGCAGAAGGAACTAGATAATATACATAAAGAAGTGAAGGTAGTAAGTGATAGGGTTAAGTCAATAGAAGATGTAGTAGAAACTCTGAGAAATAAAGTATCAGATTTAGAAGTAAAAACCGATCAACTGCAGGAAGGAAACCATCAGTTACTACATAAAAACAAAACGCTTCAAGAGCAAATAGATGAAAGGGAAGTTAAAGTTAAATCATTGGAAGAAAAGAACAATCATCTAGAACAGTATACGCGATGTAACAGCGTCAGAATTTACGGAGTTGCAGACGATGTCAGTGAAAACTACAAGGACACATGTAAGAAGGTAATTTCAATTATTTCCGATAAGCTACATATAAAAGTCGGAAATGGAGACTTTGACATCACACATAGGATCGGGAAGTTCCGTAGTGATGGGAACAGGCCCATCATATGTAAGTTTGTACAGAGATATCTCAAACATGAAGTATTGAAAGCTCGCAGACAACTTAAGGGTTCGTTCATCGTCATAAGAGAAGACCTCACACGGGTCAACGCAAAACTTCTGGAAAACACCTCCGCACACGATCAGGTAAAGGCTGCCTGGAGCGATGAAGGCAGAATCGTGGCATTACTGAAAAACAATAAAAAACTAGTGGTATCTCGTCTAAGTGATCTGGATAAAGTGCCCGTCGGGTCCTCAGGAACTGTGATACCAAGCACGGAATCTTAATTAAGTGACTTTGTGTGGTTTGGTAACTATTCATACATAGACTGATAGATATAGCACTAATGTTTACATTTATTTGACTAATATTTTGTTGGGAAAATGTTCAAAATTGTGTAGTTTTCATATATAGATATATATACTGTTAACTATTTTTTGTTTAAATTTATTTTTTGACTTTCTATCAAACATGAATTACTATCAAACTATGCTTTACTGTGCCTCTTTACCCTAGGAAGAATACGTGAACATTAATTGTTTCTATTAAAATATTGTTTACATTAAACATGTGCGGTAGTGTTTACTTGTATACGGCCCCTCTTGGGTAATTTCACTTTCGATACCGTGATTGGATTGTTTACATTAAACACGTGCGTAAGCACGTGGTAGTGTTTATTTTTATACTGAGCCTGTTGGGTAATTTCACTTACTATACTGTGATTGGCTGATGCGCAGTGCGCAAACAGCGCCACCTGATAAAATGGCTGCACCCATGCCAAATTTTACCTGTCAAGAATTATAAACTGTTGTTCACAACACCAAAGCTGGGAGATATTACGGTATGAAAACTTAAGTAAAATGCAAACCTCTTAATTGAAAAACACACGTAGAAATGTTTTCTTTATAAAGTTTAAAAGTAGATTTGATGTTCTTTCGTATATTTGTTTTGATGAGTCAGTTCGTCCTTTCGCCGTTTCGGTACATGTATATATTTATAATTACTGGGATACATTAAAACTAAGTTATTTTAATCCCAGATAATAGAAAAAAAAGTAGTATGATTACGTTTTGAAAGCGGTTCTTTGTGGTCTGGTTCTTATTTTTTTCAGTGAAACGTGAACTGTGTAAGATATGAATCTAATGTGAATGGGCAGAGGCACAGGGAAAATGGTCAAAACACAGTAAATCAATGAGTATGTTGTTTACTTTTTACTGTTTATTTTCTTTTTGGAATGTAAAGTTATACTCTATGTACTGGTATTTGTATTGTTGTTATATAAACTTATTGAAAATACCTGGAAATGGTATAACACATACAGTATATATATGTTTCCTACATTATATTTATAAACTTTTTCACTCTTTTTTTTTGTAAAAGCACAATCCTTTTATATATGAATAGGCACATTTACTGCCCCCTAGTGAAATGGAGAATATATTACAGCTTAAATTTAATTTAAAGCCCTCTTCTTCAACATGCCGATCGATTCATATAAAAATTACAAACTAATGGATAATATAAGGTTTTTGGTGGATGACCCATTAAGTTTTTGGGTGAGACCCTACATTTTTAAAGGTTTTTATTTAAATACTCTATATATCTATCAAGAAGTTTTACCTGTTCTCATAAAATATCAGACAATTATATTTTCTTTTTCACATGTTTTTAGACAATTTTTTCATGATTTAGATAGCCATGACAAATAATGTGTCAGTGATTTCTATGAATGTTCAATGCCTAGGCGACAGAGCTAAACGTAGAGATGTTATTAATTTCTTAAAAAGTAAAAAGTACTCAATATGTATGTTACAAGACACTCATTTCACAAATAAGGAAGAAAAGTATATACGGTCCATATGGGGATATGATACCTACTTTTCTTATTTCAATAGTCAATCTCGGGGTGTTGCAATAATTTTGATTGTAAAGTAAATAATATCGAGAAGGATAATGAAGGTAATTTGCTTATTCTGAACTGTAAAATATGCGATAAAGATATCACTCTATTAAATATTTATGGACCAAATAGAGACAACCCAAATTTTTATGAGATGGTTTCAGAGAAAATGTCACAATTCAATAATACTTTATATATTCTTGCTGGAGATTTAAACATGGTACTTAATCCAGATATAGATTGTTTTAATTACTTACACTTAAACAATCCAAATGCACGTGATAAGCTACACAGTTTAATGTCAGAGTTTAACCTAATGGATTGCTGGAGAGAAAATAACTTGGAAAAAAGGGAATATACGTGGTTTAGACAAAATCCAAAGAAAAAAGCACGCCTTGACTTTTTCCCTAATTTCAGATACTTTATATACCGATATTGACAAAACTTTAATTTTACCTGGGTATCGTTACAGAATCATTCACTTATTTTAATGTCACTAGAATTTGGTAAATTTAAAAAAGGGGCGGTCTTACTGGAAATTTAATAATTCCCTCTTAAGAGATGAAAAATACATAAATGAAGTGAAAAATATTATTACCGGAAACAAAACTACAGTATTCATTAGATGTATCAGATATAGATAATATACCCCTTCAAGAAATAAGATTTAATGTTAATGATCAGTTATTTTTTTGAGACCTTGCTATTAAATATTAGAGGGAAAACAATTAGTTATGCTTCACATAAGAAAAAAACAGAAATTAATAAAGAAGATAAACTTTTAAAAGAAATCGAAATATTTGAAAAAAAACAAAAATATAAATTATGAACTGTTAGAAAGTAAAAGAAGACAGCTTGCTGATTTAAGAAAAAAAAATGGATGGCATTTTCATTCGATCAAAAGCTAAATGGATACATGAAGGAGAAAAACTACCCGTTACTTTTGTAATCTCGAAAATAGAAATTATGTTTCAAAGTTTATGAACACTTAATCTCAAAAAAAAGGTGATATTTTAAAAAACACAAGATGAAATTCTTACTGAAACAAAACAACACTATGAAAATTTATATAAAGTGAAAGAAACTGAAAATATATCTTTAACTGAAACACTGAGTGATTTTAATGTTCCGAAAACTAACAGAAATTGATAAGCAATCCATTGAGGAGAGCTCTGACATACACCGAAATGTTAAATTCTTTAAAAGCGCATGTCTAATAATACTAGTCCTGGAAATGATGGTTTTACAGTAGAATTTTTCAAATTTTTCTGGAATGATATTGGCACATTTTTAGTAAGGTCAATTAATTATGCTCACTCAATTGGAGAATTATCAATTACTCAAAAACAGGGAGACATAACCTGTATACCCAAAGGTAATAAAGATAAACTTTACTTAAAAAATTGGAGACCTATTTCTTTATTAAATGTTGCTTATAAGGTAGCCTCTGCCTCAATCGCTTTTCGTATTAAAAATGTATTAGTTAATATTATAAATGAAGACCAAACTGGATTCTTACCAGGTAGACTAATGGCATCA
This sequence comes from Ruditapes philippinarum, assembly GCF_026571515.1. NCBI lineage: Eukaryota > Metazoa > Mollusca > Bivalvia > Venerida > Veneridae > Ruditapes > Ruditapes philippinarum. The sequence goes on along the minus strand of NW_026855732.1, from coordinate 55,804 downwards.
AATATAAGAATGTTATATGATCTGCTTTTTAATACAGAAAAAAATAATATGCCTGGTTTATTACTTTTAATTGACTTTGCAGCGGCATTTGATACTGTCTCCTGGAACTTTATGTACCAAGTTTTAGACTTTTTCAATTTTGGCAATTCTATTAAAAACCTGGATTAAATTGTTTTATACCAATATTGAATCATGTGTGATTGTAAAATGGACATATGTCTGAATGGTTCTTACTACAGAGAGGCTGTCGTCAAGGAGATGCTCTGTCGCCTTACCTTTTCATTCTATGTGCTGAAATTTCTTTCAATCATGATAAGAAACAATAAAAATATAAAAGGTATAAAAATCTGTGGAAAAGAATACAAGATATCCCAATATGCGGATGACACTAGTTTGTTTTTAGATGGTACAAAAAAATCTCTTAAGAACACAATGTTAACATTAAAATTTTTATGCTAGAGATCTCAGGCCTTAATATTAATGTAGATAAAACAAAAGTTATCTGGTTTGGATCGGAAAAAAACAGTAATGTTATTCTTTGTCCAGAGTATAATCTGTCATGGAACGAAAAAAATCTTTACAGTTCTAGGTGTTAAATTTACTACAGATTTATCTGAAATTATAGATTTAAATTTTGACTTAAAAAATTGAAGAAATCAAGAGATTATTTGCGAACTGGTCTAAAAGAGTCCTTTCTCCAATAGGAAAACTGGTTGTTGTAAAATCCCTTGCTCTTGCAAAGTTAAATCATTTATTTTGAGTTTACCAAATCCACCCTTGGACAAAATTACCACCATACAGAACCTTTTCTTCAAATTTATATGGAATAATTCTGTAGATAAAGTCAAAAGGAATATTATTACCAAAGACTACAAGTTTGGAGGGTTGAAAATGGTAGATTTAAAAAAATTTAGTAATAGTCTAAAAGTAACATGGATACGAAGGCTGTCCAATTTAAAATAACAAATTTAGTTTTTTAGTAGATAGTATATGTCCATATGTAAACCATATCTCCAAATATGGCTCAGATTATATAAAAACAAAACTACATTTAGATATTAATCCATTCTGGAAAGATGTTCTATATAGCTATTATGTTTTATCTCTAAATGTAAAACCAGAAAATAGTAAACAGTGTTTTTCAGTTCATTTATGGCTTAACCCAGGAATTAAAGTTGGAAATTCAAGTGTTTGTATTAATAGATGGATCTCTAAAGGGGTTCTGTTTTTTAGGTGATCTTTTAAATCAAAATGGAGATTTTTACACATATACTGAATTTTTTGGAAACTTATAATATAAGGAAGCAACTTTTTGGAATATAGAGGTATGTTAACAGCTGTAAATGAATTCCTTGAAGTAAATAATATGCAACATTTATTAAAAAAACTTAGCTTCTATACACATATTCCACAAACTCTAGCACTAATAATTAAGGATAAAAAAGGGTGTAAATCAATCTATAAAGCAATGCAAGATGCAGGTCATTTTCCTAGTTCTTTACAAAAATGGCAAGATGAATTAAGAGATATCACAGACCCAGGATTTTTTTAAAGGAATTCAATATATGATATGAGTTATAAATTTACTAAAGACCCCAAAATAACTTGGTTCCAATTTAGGATTAACCATAGAATACTAGGAACAAAAATCACTTGATGAAAAAAATGAATCTTACTAATGAAGATGCTTGTACTTTTTGCCAAAGTCAGCCAGAAACTTTGATCCATTTGTTCAATGACTGTGAAATAATTAAACAATTTTGGCGGCAACTTCAGTCTTATATAATAAATAAATGTAATCTGAATTTTAATGATTGGACTACTATAGATATATTATTTTGGTAATACAAAATTAGATATTGTTATAAATAAGATAATATTATGGGCAAAGCAATTTATATATTATAGTAAAATGAAAAAAATAAGGCCTGGACTGGAAATTTTTAAGTCACAAATAATAGCCAATTATAAACATTGAAAAATGTGTTGCAAAACAAACGGTCAGGTATGAAAATTTCGAAAGGTCATGGCAAAAATTTTAGTCTGATTCTTCCAGTTGAATCCCAATAGGGAATATTATATCCATGTACTATACTTGAAAGGTTTTTATGAAATTTCTATTTAACATAACTATATGCAAAGCAAAAAAAAACGAAAAAAAAAAAACAGTTTTCTTAACTCTCACCCACTACCATTATGATGTGGTCTTCCGTCGCCTTATTCACATCCTTTCTGATTCTTATTTTCAATTGTTTTTATTTATCATTTTTCATTAAGAAGGAAACTCTAGTAGTTTACACCAGAAACCTTTTACATATCTATTTTTTTTATGAATCAATTCATACATAAAGCTTTCTGTCTACATTTGTATTTATATTCTGATAATTTGTGTATTATTTATGTACATAAATTTGTATACACACATTTTGTAATAAGTGTTATAAGTTTAGTCTTTGACTATGAAAAGTGTACAATTCACCTGTCTAGGTTAGACTTGAAGTATTTTAAAGCAGTGAAAAAAAATAATTTTTTTTTTTTTAGAACTTACATGATGAAAGAACTTGTTCATATTAACATTTAAAAGTCGTTGTTTTTTTCTAGCAATTAGGCATTACCATTATATTTCATCTGAAACATAAATATATCAGTGATTTAAGGGAGACAACGCTCCTAAGCATACTAGAAAGATTGTTTACTTACTCACTACCACATGTACTTGAGGCAGGACTGTCTTCACCGTGCTCTATATGGGCAATATGCTGTGATAAGACTGTAGTATATAGCAAATATAGAGCATTGGAGATGAGTGTTGTTACAGGTACCTGTGCTCACTACAATTAAAATTGCTTTATTATATTAAGCTGCAGTTTTTGTCTGTGAACTTGTTATACATTTAGCATTGAATATATACACTAAATATGTGAATTATGTACAATCAAAATAATATAACATACAAAACATGGCAGTTAGCTTTGGCTAGAAAATGTTTTTTTAAGATTTGTGAAACATATTTTTTTTTTTAAACATAAAAACCCCCCATCTTTAAACACTATATAAATCTGCCCCCATGGAACATTTTTTTTTTCATTTCAACATTATATACTGTATGAATATGTATGGCTTTTTTTTATAGTTCTGTTGTTATGTTGAAAACACTATTATCATATAATATAACTTTGTATGTTCATAATATACTGGGATAGATGTATCATATTGTAAGTGGAAGTGGTGGATGGTTCCCCGACCCCACTTTCCACATGGACGGGGAAAATAAATGAGCAACTATGTTGCTGAAATTAAAAAAAAAAAAAAAAGTTATGTCATTATTCTTATTACATAAACTATGGCGTAGGAGTGTAATAAAACCAGAGGCTCGCATAATATGATTTTATTCATCTCGTTCAATAAATTTAGTACATTCAGTATCCTCTACTTATATCAAGTAAGAGTGTATAAATTGTCCGAATGAGGAAAGCAGACAAGAAAACGATAATACAAATGTGACTGATTTGTGCCGTATGGTGGCTTTTAAAATGGTTGCCCCTCACTTCACTTAAGCGATGTAAATTTGTGTGGTCAATTGTGATCACTGATTCCAGTATAGTAGTGTTTTTGTCTCCTTTTTTTCTAAAGTTTTTCATGAAAGTCAATATTGATACATATCTATTACTAATGCTAGAGACAAAAATATCTAACGCATATAATATTTACTTAGACAAAACCCGTAAACAAGCATACCTAAAGAGATAAAGCACGCTACATTAAGATATTCTTCATAATTATCCAGAATTCTCTAAGCAAATGTAACTACAAATACATAGCTAGTAACCTAAACTCTGAAACAATGTGCATATAAAGTGTTAAATAAGTAAATATTACATTCGTGTGTAGTAAGTAAAGTATTAGCATTCAGTTCTTATTGTATGTTTTATGAAACGTCCCATTGGCGTTTCTATATAGCGATATAGATCATACATTGATGGCATATATACCATGGTAGAGATATTTATTGGATTGGATTTGATGTTAGATATTGCTAAGTCCCTGTAATACCATAGAATCGTTGGGAAATTATGGTATTCAAGACATTTAGGCAGACATTATAACTATTTGTCGGTCTAGGCTAACCATTTAAGATTAAATTGAAATGATTACATAATTTCCATTGCTTTTTTATTGCAATTTACCTAATGATTTGTAACATATAAATTTGCTACACAAATTTTAATATTAAACTCTGCAGTGAACATAAGCACAATGATATTAAAAACGCTTAGTTAACGGAATGTTTTGATCAGCATTATGTCACATTTTGTTTTATAATGATTATATTTAAAAAAAACACTGATTCAAACTTATTATGCATTCAAAGGTAGGCACGGATATATGATACGAGGGAGCTGCGGTTATATTATATATAGTTTAAGTATATTGAATCGCTTGTTAGGTAGGGTCATTTTGTTTAATATACATTTAAATCAAAAACAGTAAATGTATAAAAATAGGAGACTAAATTTCTTTCTGTTCAATGAATGATAGATATATTTAAGTATTTTGCTTTTGAAGTTGAATCAGGATCTAATATATATATGAAGAGAGCTGTAAATATTAGACAGTCCAGCGTCGAGTAATATCAGTAATCATATGATCATGTATGATATTGGATGCTGTGGTATCGAATTATCGATCGGCATGGACATGACAATAAGGGGATAGCACCGCATATATTAGGCCAACCATAAGAGTAGCGGTGGAGGGTATTGCGACCAGATAGATACTAGAGAGGGAGATGCCTGCGCATAGCGGTGCCCGCAGTCTGATCAGCACTCCACCTCTAGCGGATGAGTCAGTTTCTGCTACTTGTAATGTAGGGTTGGTAAGCGAAGCAGCATGGATCCTGATCAAGACTGCGCTGGTAAGCGGCAGCTGGTCCTGGATCTTTAATGCTGGTGCGAGAACCGCCATATATGTTGGTTTTGTCGTGACGCGGCTCATATATTTGTATGTTGTTTAAGTGTTAAATAAATGATCCGATATTACATATTATTATACAGTAGTTGTCTATTGTTGTTATTTTCTTCTACAAACTTCCGCCGAATATTTCAACCAAGAAGAACAGTTTACTAAGTAATTATTTTTGTTGTTCATCTTGCTTTCTCGATATGTTCTATTCTACAAACCTATGTTACCTGTTCATGTGTCTCATAGGAAAAACTTCTTATGTGTGCTATAATTTCGGTGCCCTTTCCGTTTTATCTAAATTTTCCTGTTGTCAGTCCGGAAGAACATAATATTCTAATGACTTAGACTTTTTCAGAAACTGTATGTTAAGCAAATGTTTAGTAATGTAAAGTTCTAGATTACTTTTGAAACATTGTCATTTAAACATCTAATACCTTAAATTTGACCTTTGCAGAATTTCCATGTCATGCAAAGCTAGCAAATATAACAATAACTTTTACCATACAGCTTATCCAGTGATCTATGATTTACAGCTGCGCGGCTCAAATACCTCTAATTTCAATTCAATTTGACCATTCTAACGTATCATCTAATCAAAGTTTGTGTCATAATCAATAAAACTGCGTAAATAAATAGCTGTTACAAAATGAATTCATTTTGTTCATTTTGTAACATATCTTTGTGAAATATTTTGAATGTGTTCATGATTTTGCAAAACAGTTGTTTTGTTAAATAATGAAATAAATAAATATAAATCAAATACAGTTTCAATCAAACTCTTGCCTCCATTCAGGTGTTAATGTATCCTTTTATGTTATATTTCAGACCGGAATTGACTTGTTTTTTTGGATATGTACACAAGGTGCAAATCATGCAAAAGACCTCTAAATTATCAACCGATTACCCTAATTTAGGAATGTGTTTTTCTTAACGTTAATTGCTTTTTGTTGTATAACCTCATAAATAAAGAAGTATTTAATTTAATTTACTTTAAATTGATAATTTGTTTTAAAATGTATGTAGCTTTTTAATGTTTACTTTTAATTCAATATCAATGTTTAAAATATTTTAAAATCAAGGTTCGAAACAGCTGAATGCACTGTCGTCTTGTTACTTTTTATGAACCCATTTATAGAGATACGAGATATTGTTTTGGAAAAATTTATCTTTATAAATTTATTTGAACAAACAGCACTCAATGTTTGTTGGAAAGTGATTTAATTTGTATACCAGGACTTCCGGTGAGATTGCGCCGGATTAAATTTTTACAGAAGACAGGAAATGATTTTGGCTACATATATATAAAAAACCAGATATATTTTCGGAGCAACTAAACGATATAACGTGGTAAGTTCTAAGTAAATTCTAAATATCCCAATGCACTTTATGACTTTCGTATCTTTTGGTGCCCGTTTTAATTGAGTCGTGTTTAAAGTTGTTGCAATAGCAAGCCGTGATCAGATTTTTCCATTTGCACTTCCGGTATTCTATATTTAATTTGTACTGATATAGAGCTATTCAATATAATTACTTAATTGAAATGTTATCGTGAAGATGATGAACTTGGTGTTTGCTCCCGTAATTAAAAACATTAAATAAACAATAAAAAACATAACGGACGGTCGGAAGGAAGTGTGTTGTACGGTGACACTTTAATCGTACGCCGTAAATGCTCCATGTGCTGGCTGAGGCTGCCGCTAAGAGATCAATACCACCTCTAGGAAATAGATTGAGTTGTTGGTGACGATTGCTAATTATCTTATGGTGGGCAGAGATAAAGTGAGGTAGTGTGCACTCATTCAGGGATAATATTGAGAGTAATAAGGTTTATTGTGAACATAGTGGAAGAGATAATGTAGCGTCTGCTAAGGAGCCGTGCTCGTGAATGTGGGCACTTGGTGCGTGGCGGGTGGTTTTTTGAGTCTACGCTCAGCGAGGTACTCATTTGAGATGACATTTGTCATTTTCGTGCGTAAGTTTATAAAAAACATATCTAAACGTAATAGGCGGTATTGACATTGACCTAAACATCAACTTCATTGCTTTCTAATAATAAGATAGAGATTAATACGGATGGCCTCTAAACGTCAATTTAACTGTGTTATGTTGTTATAAACGGAGTATATATGTAAAGAAAGAAAAAATCATTATGACATTTTAGCATGAATATCTATTGCTAAAACAAAAATGTATAAACGACTTTTACCTTTTAAAAACCAAATGTGAATATTGTTAGGAGGTCTAGCACTATTCGCCTGACTGTACATTTTTAACATTAAAATTGTATACATAAATCAAGATTTATGTAATTTTGTCATATTTTACTTTACAATACTCAATATCAGAAGGTGATGTAACATTTTAATTACGATATAAACATAAATACATTTGAATATGAAAATATGAGAGATCGGATTTATATCTTTATGATATGTGTATATTATAACTGTATATTTACGTTCAATGTATTGAAGGTTCTGCACTGCGGTTTTATCATTCTCGTAATAAAGCAATTATATTATTATTATAGTGATATTCCAGACAGACACATTTTCAGGGGCGTGCAGACAAACATTTTTAATTCGGAAACTGAAAATAAAACAAAGTCACGTTTATTGTCTATAAATACCAATTAGTACAAGCTTGCCATATTTGTTTTAACTCTAAGTGGAATATACGGTATATAGAACATTTGGACATTCAATAAATTTTATTAAATTGTTGTATTTCAGAGTAAGTTGTTTGTTTTTCTCCATAAAACCAAAGATGTCTGGAAGTTCTATTTGTATCTTCTAAGATGATTTATTTTTCAAACGATACTTGCGTACGGTAAATTTAGGTGTAAGAAAGAGATAGTCATTTAGTGTGAGTTGAATGAACTCAGTATTAATCAAATCTAACATTGACCTATTACCCACTGGACTTGTAAATGCCAGAAACAATTTCACCATCATACTGGCTCAGACAACATTAGGAACAAAATAATTGATTCAAAGACTCATTGTCGGTTTTTTACCAGTTTTTTTCATTGCATTTTACTTAAATGAAACTCTCGAATTATCTGAAACCCTTTATAGTAATATCAAAATAAAACAAGAGTCAAAAATCGATATTATAGACAATTAAAATTTCGATTTTACATTCGTTATTTTTCTGTTCTTTGTGAAGTAGCTGGGTTTACATTATCTGTCATTAAGCTAAAATCAACTTCAGTTTATCATAATTTAAAAATTTCAATGAAATAAGAATGGAAATTAAAAAAAGAAATAAATATTACTTTTATGATTTCTTTAGACTGAAGAGTAATCTCTTTTTCATACGAGGATGAATGTGCATATGTTAATTTGCCATGTATGTTTTTGTACTCGTGATCCAATTTATTTTCAGTTTGACTGTGAGTATTTCCTGTCCTCCCAGTTTTCTTTGTCCCTTTCCTTTTTATACAATTGTTGCAGAACAAATCTTATGTCGTATCTTAACCTCTTCTATCAAGCAACACATTTATGCTTGTAACAATTAGCAACAGTGAGGTAATATTCAAGACTGGTAGAGTTGATAGAACTCAAATACATTTTAGGAAACAACATTGAAAGGTCGTAGTTATTCATCCTCTGAACTATTTTCTATTAACTAAATCCTATCTGTTCAATTTCCGTGTTGATACGATATCAGTGCAATATATAGACTTACTTATATTATTTCTAATTTAAAGATTTCCACTGTTTGTTGTTGTAGTTGTTTTTTGTTTTGTTTTTTTTAACAGGTTTACCTTATTATACGTTGTACCACCCAGTCTGTTAATTCGACACTTATGTAATCATATGATGGAAACCGTAACCGTATCAATTAATCGTTAAATTTCATAAGGGTCTTACGTAAGAAGATATTGTTATATAAATTTCATGTGAGGGAAAATACACAACATTTATATATCACTATAAATGAACAAAAAAGCAAATAGTTGAAAATAAAAGATTCCTTTTTTGATGTCGAATCAAAATATTAATAGGAAGTGCAACCTCTGTAGCGTCTCTGGCACCGGGTTTAAAATCAGCATAAAAATCTCATTACTAGAATATTGCAATCAATGATCTCCAAGGACCAGTTAAAATATAACGATATTCTGATGACAACAAATATATGTTAAGGAAAAGACACATTTTTTTCAATAGTCCAAGTATATGTTGAGTTATGTGAACATATCATATAAAATAAAACTAAATGTCTGTCTGTAAACTATCCAGATGGAACTACGTGAAAATAATGGTATTGACAGATTCGTGAAAGTTTCAATCACTGCGTTTTATGTGTTCTTTTTCTCCGTACAAATACAAGTTTACAAACGGATATATACGTTAATTGTTGTGAACTGAAGACAGGCACTGTTAACAAAGTTTATTCCAGACATTAAAGGAAAGGGCAATTCGATTTGCAGTCTATATTGGAAAAAAACACATATGGAAAACAGAAAGTCAGATGAAAATGTAATTAAGCCTTACTTTTTGTGCCTCATAAATAGATAACCTTTCTCTTTTCCTTTTCTTTTCCCTTCGATTTCTATTTTATACAAAATGTGGTCGCCATCGAGAAGGTACAGTAATTATAGTTTAAGGCACATTTAAAGAAAATTAAAAGAAAATAATGTGAAAAATTCGACTCTTAAAGTCTAAAATGATAATTACAAATTCTCTTATTAAAAGTTTTATTAGCAGTCAACTAATATTTATTGTTGTTTTTTTTTAATATTATGTGATGATATAATGATAGAATAGAGAGCACTAGATCTTTGGACTAATCAACGCTTAGTTAATTTCCCTAATTTGGCTCGGAATCATACAGGGAACAATTTTCTTCTACAAACTGGAAGTGACAGACCATCCCTGCAGGTAGTAATTACGTAACTGTTCCATAACATGAAAACTATGTAGGATTGCATGACCGAATTTTCCAGATATACTGAATAATTTTCTGTAAAGCTTCTGGTAGTTGTTCCTTAGTTTACTTCAGGTTTTAAGTAACAAAGTACCTCAAAACTTGTCCTCTTTAATCAAATATAATTTGTGTGTTTCATGTATGAGATAAGAAAAGGAATTTGCAAATGAGTTAATTTTTTTTTGTTTCCCAATTATTCACTGAGATGGAATCATAACTACAGTTATTTTCATCAGAGAAATTTTGGGAAATAGCAGTCTGCAAATATTTGTTTTGTTTAAGAACAAAATATAAAAATAAAACAGCACAAGACTATTGTCCTTAAAAATGACTATTTAAAACAGTCTCCATTGTTTTTGACTAGCGTCTAGAAGTTTTTGTGATGGTTCTTTTGTAATTAAACCATAAGACCTTCATCCAATTAGCTTTAATCAAATTTACAACCAACTAATTGTAATGAAGCCATTTCATTGATGACCTTGTCGCAAACATCGATGATGGTACATTTACAATTATATTGACGGAGTCAACCGAAAGGTCTCCGTTGGAGTCTTAACATACGTATTTCATGTTTCATGAAACTTATGCGCATTAGCTTACTACATGTTCACTGATGGCTGTATAAAGGCAATGGAATTAAAGATTTTGGATCATTAGTTTAACCAACTTCACACAAGATTTATATATTATATACATAATATTTATTAAATATATTATAAATATAATATATTACAATATACATTGTACTATTTGTAAAATAAAGCAATATAATGTGATTTATTAAAAAAAAAGTTCTTACTGAATATAATTTTGTTTTAAATTAAATAGACCAAACTCGGCAATTGTGTGAAATATACAGAAATAAAACTTCGCCACACACCGGAATATTTCTTGGAGATGTTCTAAATTTATAACACAAGTATCAAGATGATATTGATGTTATTTAAGACTACAGTATATCAAAATGATGTTAGACATTTATTCAATGAAACAAATAAAGAAATAATTCACAGAGAAATAGTAGCAATTTAATGATGTAAATCAACTTGAAATCTAATAATGATAGGGAGTGAAATAATGCCATGTACGTGACATTTTCAGAGACAAAGATTATATTTCTCATTGTTTCTTATCTGAAATGTATTAAGAAAAGGTTGAATAATAATGAAATAAAACGAAATCAGATATCTAATATTGATCAATTGAAATCTTTTTTTTTTATTATTTAAAATATTTTCAAAGCTACTGTGTGTTCGCTTCTAGATGCTGATTAACCTTTGTCATGCAAAATATCTTCATAACAACAGTGCCTGCTGACTTTGGTCGGCACTGGCCCTTTTGCCACTAGGAGGCTTCAATTTACATTCTTGACACATTTGTGATTTCATTTAGATTTGACAAATTTATATTTTCATTTAGTATAGCCGACCAAGATCTGTTGATTAAAAGCGTTAAAATCACTATGACACTATTGTTTGTTTTTATTGTTGAATTCTAATGAAAAAAAATGTAAAAGTAACGTTTGGTGACCACGTGTTTCATACACAAACAATATTGCTGGTATAACATGTATCAATATATAAGGAGACTTTTATAAATGAATGAAAATATCAGATAATTAGCACTTAACTTTATCCCATTATACAACTTAAAGCCTCTACGAAATGAAATCATTTCTTTGATGATTACGCGTTCAGGATATAATACTGTTTTGTAATAACTTTTTCGATAATATCGCCATTTATGACAGAATACATTTGGTTTGATTGAACCACTCATTTTGTCTCAATGATGATTATTTTGCTATTAAAGATAAATCAGCATCATTTTAATTTACTTCTGTGACATCAAAGACAAATTATTGCATATTTTAACCAGATTTTCCAAATATGTCATAGTCATTTACGAATGATTTCTTTTGAAGGAAATCAAAAGAATATTATCATTAATCGTAGTCAACATAGCGAAATCAACCGTTTTCTACACTTTTTAATCAGCTGGGGGAAAATGAATTACAAGATAAGATGAGTATTTAGGTAACACAGCCATTATGCAAATACATGAAGTTTAATTTTGACTGCGATAATACTGTCTAAATGATGCACCAAATCGTAACAAATAAACGTTATATCTCTGTCTTAATTTCTAAAATATACAGGAAAAATATCTTGTAAAACAGCTTCTATTTTCAAATTTGACTATGTAAAATTTAAGTGTGGCATTGTTTTAAGTTTGTAGTTTGAACAGAATATTAATTGTTATTATAATAACCATTTTTTCAACATGACAACCGGTTTAAAATGTATTTTTCTTTACCATTGAATTACAACAAAACAGATAAAAATCACATTTTGAAAATAGTATTAAAACAATAGATAATTATAACATTGTAATGAATATATGAATATTCGTCTTGTGAGGATATACTTTAGTTAAAAAGCAAATACAGTCATTGTTAAAAGAGGTATATTTACATTTTTAACAATAACATGATACGAAATAAAGATTGAACAGATAACAGACGAACGTATAAAATCAGTAATATTTAACTGCTAAAAAAAGAAAAAATATCTGGAAAAAGGTGATCATTTTATAATGATTGTGTCTATAAAACATCAATTCATTGCAATCTATTGAAAATAAATTTGCTTGTTTTAAGCTGTATATATGCGGTTGTTATTTAAGCAATTGGTGTACTTATATCAAGAAAATAGTTTGTGTTCACTCAAGATATGTGTATAGGTATGTGAGTATTGTTTAAATGATTATATGATCCCGTTAGATTTGTATTCAGACCGGCTTAGTTTATTTAATCAGTACAGGTTATAAATCAGCCATTTGCATGATCCACATCTTGATAAAATCATACACAAAAGTAAAATACCGCTGTTATCCTATGAATAATAATTTCACCGTTTTACGATTGGTCGAGACGCAGTCACATGACATACAATAGAAAGTGACATTGTCCTTCATTATTTAAGATATTAACGTTATAAAATATGGCTCTAAATGTATCCCTATAAGTAAGGCTTAAAAACATTAATGAAACCGATCAATAAAAAAATGTAAAATGAACGTCCAGTGTAAGTAATGGGTTTTAACAACGTTCATTCTGACAAAATACAATAATGAAATAAAGATATGTTTGCTTCGGATCCTAATGAACATTTAACACGTTTTAGAAAACAATAAACAAATGTCGATAACAAGAAAAAACATTTCTGCTTTATATTATGATTATATAAGCTTAGATAATTCTATAATTTCTGTTATAAGGGAATATCAGATAACATACAATAACTGTAAAATATTCATTTCAAATATTTAGTTCTTATACGTTTGAGTATTTCATTTAAGAAAAATATAAAGCTTGACCAGTATAAATTAACATTACTTTGCAAAAATTGTTCAGATTGTTTGGTCATGGTTACACAATGAATTACAATAAAAAATAACCGCAAAAAAATGAAAAAAATGAACGACTTACAAAATGTGTAAGTAAGTCTATGAATGTATGTTATTGTCTAAGTTTGATGCACATGGCACCTTTGGCCATACATATTTTGATATTTCATGGAAGTAAATTAAATGCAATGTTCATGGAAATTTTCAGTGTAAAACTACAGCCGATACCTCTTGACTTGAATCGAGTACCATTGGACCAATCTCCACTAAATATACTACAACATTGATTCGAAATTTCGGAAAGGGAAATAAACAATAACTCGCGTGACGAATAAGATTTTCCCTCTGCGATTATATTCCCCTTAGTAGAAATAATGTTAGCCAGATTGTTTCTATAAGGCGGTTTAAAAATGACTTTGTAACGTCTCCTAATCTTGTAATCCGTTCTTCTTAATATTTGTTCTAGTGAAGCTTAATCAGCACAAATAATTATAACATTGTTGTTGGGATTTTAGTGCTGGTTTTTCTCTCCTTTTTATTATTACTTCATTGAGTCGGAAATTTATTTCTTAAAGTAGTGTTGATTAATTGTTATTGATTATAATTCGTATTATCCTTGTTCTGCCTTGAGGTAAACATAATTGAAAATTCGACTTCCAAAAAATGTGGAAAATCTTTTTACAGATTCTAATTAAACAATAATTCAATTTTGTTGTTTTTCAAAAAACGTTTTCATGAATGGTGTTAAAATTAATTTCGAAAATGAATTTCTAATAATATGCGCCTTATTAAGAGGTTCTAAACAACCTGAAAAGTGCGATATTGGATAACTAAGGACATGTTTCAAAATGGTGTAAATGATACGAGAATTCTCTGCTGCTTATAGCGAATCAAATACAATGTAATTAAAAAAAGTTGGCACAACATTACATCTTTATCAACCGATGACAAAGATCAATGTAATTTGCTTCTTGTAAATGTCCCCAAATATTTTTTTCATATTGAGTTATTGATAGTGACCGGCATATTATTCATAAAATATTATAGGATTAGCCATTTTTTCATTGTAACTTGTAATAATTTTAAAATTATATTTCCCAGGAAAAAAAAACACTTATCTTATTTTTTCAATTGCTTTCCTTTCTAACGAAATCTTGGTCTGTATATTGCATGTTAAATGTTATATTATAATGTTTAACTGTTTCTTATATAATAATTGGGAAAATAAATGCAAACTCTCCCTAGTTTTCAAAGGGTTTCCTCACAAATACAATGCATTTTATGTATGTGCCTGGTCCACAGTATCAATAAATCGTAAGGAATGAACATAATTGTTATTAGTTGTTATTAACTGAGTAATGATATGGAAATAGAAATAGTACACTCTGTCATCTTATGCATAAAATGCAAGCAAACTTTAGTGGGTTTTTTTCTCTCTGTGCGTGCGTGCGTATATGCATTTATGCGTAATTCAGAGAAAATCGAACACATTGTTTTTGTTTTAAGATTTTGGTTTGTTTATTTTGTTTTAAATATATTACTTTGCGAATTCTTTTAAAGTAATTAGAAACGCCATTTTCATAATTGTTCATTTGCACTTTTTAAGAAGCATAATTCAGCTCAAAAGTACAACAGCACAATGATTTATGTGGGTAATGTAAAAAGAAACGAAGACAAAACGTTCTCACTCACAACTACTATTATACAACATCAACAACAACATCAAACAAACAAAACTGTTTTGATTTTTATTTGAAGTCCCTAATGCTGATTACAAATCAAACTAATGCGTTTTTGATTAAAGAAATCCCCCATACTACTGCATATTATACTGCATTTGGCAAAATTGAGCGGAAAATATCCTAAGGCATTTTGTATTGATAAAAATACTTGCATTTAGATTAATTATGTTACAGTAATAAACAAATGTGTACATGTAAAGCAACCTAGAGACGAGAACAAAAGCTTTCGCCAAAAAAAAATTATTTTGAACACGGTATGTTTTTTCTTAATTATTCATGCGCGTTGCTTAGTACCAATGTGATTGATAAAGCGGCATTTATCGAAATGACGATGTTTTGCTAAGATTATTCTTTATTCAATGAAATATTTTCACTTATCTCTAAATACTATAATGTAAAATAAACACCGTTTACTACTAAATGACAATTTATTTATTTCTTATTCAGAATGACATACTATTCCGGCATAATGAACTTTATTCCTGCAAATATACAATAGCCAAAGACGGTAGATATTGCTTTTGCAATTCTCATGTTTTCACCAGCTGTAAATTCCTTAAGCAAAATTTCAAAGAATGCAACATAAACAAACGTTCCAACAGCTACTGCTTGTAAAAAGGCAGAAATAATTGTTAACGAAACATTGGCCGACTGTGATGTTAATAAAATTCCCAGTCCAACGCCTAAAGGCGACACGAGTGACATATATAGCATAGCGATGATAAATTTTATTGTCGTTGTACTTTCACATATTGTTATACCAGTACTGAAAAATATAAGTATCTTGTGAATTCCAAGTGCCATAAGGAGAGACCAGACCTCGTTCTCGTCTGGCAATAATCCTAAACTAAGACCATCAAATATCATATGAATTGACAAAGCCATCAGAAGAACAATGCTGTGTAAGTTTGACATTCCTTCGCCATAGATATCTTCAGAGAGACAGTGGTCTGGGAGTTGTGAGTCATTTTTAATTTCTGTTCTCGGCGATGTTGGGGTTATGTCCTGTTGTTCGTCTGCTCCTTGAACCCTAGGAATGACTGTTACATGACCATTCTGGTAAGAAGCACAATAATCATTACATTCATGTGTGGTGTCAGTTGTATCAGTTCTGGTTTGACTTTCACTCACTCGTTCTATATCCGGACGGGGTTCGGAACCTTTAGGTATTTTCTTATGTTTCTTGTAACACGAAATCGTCACACTTTCAATGAGTAGGATTATCAGAAATCCAAATCCCAACAAAAGCTCTGTAACGGGATACATAAGGTTATGTCCCATCACATTATATGCCTTTTCAACAGTTTCTCTACCCTCTGGAAGCAGAGTCAACAATGATGTCGATATGAAAACTCCACCAGAAAAGCAGTTTAATACTCCTAACACTGTTTTAAAGGATTTCGAGCTTTGACAATTCCGTGCAAGTCCTCGAAGAATGATAAAAGGTAGTACCAGTCCACTTAAGCAAGATATGATGAATAAAATCCCAAGCGATGCTAGTTTTGCTGTTGATACCATTTTGAATATATTTGGAAATGACAAAACCTATAAATTATACTCATCTCATCACATTAAATGTTTAGTTATTTATCTGTATCAGGTTATATGTATACAAATCATCCCCCAGGCGTAGCATTATTGAATCGATACACATTCAATCCATTTAATTGCATTTAAATACAAATTAAACTAAATTGTAATCATTAACTCAGTTTACAATTTGTAAGTTTCAATACTGTTATCAAAGAAAATGTTGCTACGAAAACATATTGATGTTTTAGTTCCAGTTATCTGACTGACTTAATCAACAAACACATTAAGTTTTATTTGTCACCATTGGAGAAAATATCATTAAATCTGATAAGTATACATTTATTGCCATTAGAAACTATCGGATTATACACAGCTGCTGGACTTATTGCCAGATTATGCTGTTAATGAAAACACGATATCAGATATATAAAGATTATACATCAGCCTACGCATGGCCAAATGCAAATTGTTATTTCACATATTTAAAGAAGTCGATCTTAGTCGATGTTTGAAACGATGTCGCTTTTTTTGTTTGTTTTTTTTTTTCCTTTTTTTTTTGTTTGTTTTAGTTTTTTTTGTCTTGGTAGGAAAAGAAATGGGATTTTCAAAAATTTCGTACAATTTGATGTAGGTCTCTCTCTACGTGCAAAGTGTCAGATAATCCGCTACCTTCGTATCTTTGATCTCATTGGGGTAAACTTCAGATGAATAATATACAGCAAAACATAAATTAATTTTAAAGTTCCAGTGGACCAATCTCAAACGAGGCATATGCTATTCTAAAGCGTCGATATTGTGTAATTTTCGAAATTACTGTTTTGTCTTAAGTAGATTATCTATAAGCTTATTTAAAACGTTGATATCGGGTGGCTGGTTTTTGTTGTTGTTGTTGTTGTTGTTGTTGTCGTTGTTGTTGTTGTTGTTGTTGTTGTTGTTATTGTTGTTGTTGTCGGGATAAGCAGCGTTCGTGTAATAAAGGAATACTCATAACATTCGTGTGGTAATTTTATCAAACGGTTAATGAAACAAACAGGCAAAACAACGATGTCATTTTATTACGATCGTCTTCCTGTCGCCGCTGGGAACAACGTGAACCTATTTTTAACCATCGAGACCTTATAAGTTCGTGTTGTTTTATTTTTATTATGCTAATTAAGTGGTCGATTCTTTAAATATACTCACGTAAAAAGTTGTGTTGTTGTTTTTTTTTTCTCTCGAATATCTTAAAGTTTCTTCGACTAGTTATAATTATATAAATTCATTTCAGGAAAAAAAAGAGAAAAAAATTTTTACAATATGTGTCATGCGGTTAAATCTTTAAAGTCACTTTAAATTTTCCACCACTGTATAAGGATTTTAACGGTTGTTAATATTTTTAATATAATATTAATAATAATATTATTGACGGTGCGCCTAGATCCTTACTCCGACCTTTATTTGATAACCATAAACATTAACATGCGCTCGTTTGGTAACAAATAGGTTGTGGTTAAATGATTGTTGTAATCCAATTATCTGATAATTAGAATTACAGAAGATAAGGATTCAATGCATACCACACGGTCAGTTCAATTATTATATACAGACATTTTCGAAGAATTAAATGTAAGATTACGTGAATTCTATTTAAATTGATCAAATAGAAATATCTTGGGAAAAAGGTTTAAAAAACATATGTTTCTTAATTATTTGTATTGAATTAATTGTCACATTTAAGCTAATTACTCAATGGTAATAATTTTAATGATACTTTTGTTAAAAAGTGTGAGATGGAATGTTTAATTATAAAATGACAATGTCTGTCCCTGTCTGTTAATATCGTGTTTGCATTGATGCAAAAAAAGGAATAATCCAATTAATATCTTAGAAATTAAATGTTTACAAATAACCACGAACATACAATTACAGTAATTATAAATAAATAATACGTCAGTTTAGGTAAACAATTATTACATACGTACTCGTATACGTATATTTAAAAAATTCAAAAATACAAGTTTATAATTTTTGTATCAGTCACAGCAATCAGTCCAGCTCAAAAATAATCATATTTCAGTTTGTTTTAGTACTGAGAAATAATGTTGAAAATGACTAAATCTTGTTTTCTGGTGATTTCGTTTTTCAAATTTCCAATTGTTTTTGCTGGTGTTATATTGACAACATTCCATGCGTTGGAGAACCTTGGCTGCTACCGAAATATCCCGAGCCAACATGTGTTTGAAACTGATGGTGTTGCCAGCGTTGCCATTTGTGCAAGCAAGTGTACCTCAAATGTGAGCTGTCTGGGTATTTTGTACAGTCCTGAAGATAATGTTTGTATTGGTTGCTCTGTCTTGATTACTGTAAATGACAGTAACACATACAGTTTTATGAGCCTGGAATCACAAGGTATGTTTAATGATATTAATGAATTGGTTTCAGTTTGTTTGTTTCTGTTGTTTTTTATTTGTTATTTGTTTGTTTTTTCACATTCCTTTTCGAATAGCAAACCACTAAACCGGTCTTGAATCTGTAAAACAGTTATGTATTGTTTTTATTATTATTATTATTATTATTATTATTATTATTATTATTATTACTATTATTATTATTATTATTATTATTATTATATTTGTATACTGTAAGCTGACACTTTAAGACTTATGTGAAAAATAATTATTGCTATATTTATATACTAAGCTGACACTTGAAAGCGTATGTAAAAATTTATTATTGCTATATAGTGAACGCTGACATTTTAAGACTTATGTGAAAAATATAATACATGTAAAAGTATATTCGTAAAGCAGACACATTCCCAGACTTGTACTTTTGATAAAAATCTGGAAACAAAGTGATCCCTCGGAATCATTAATCACAACAAAACAGACTTGTGTTAAAACTTTCAAAAGAAAAACTTTATAATGAAGCAATTTATTTATACCTAAAAAGGACTCAAATGATTTTTTTTTTACTGTTGTTGTTGTTTTCTGTTGTTTTTTCTGTGGATTTTTATTTATTTATTTTTTTTTGTTGCTTTTCTTTATTTTCTTTCCTCGAGATTTATGTACCATTTGATGAAGGTCTTAATCAATAACTTTGGTGCAAATTTTTACATCATTTCCTTAATCCTCTTTACAAAAATATTTGTTTATGTTTTACTATTAACACGGTACATGTTCCTCTTTGTTAATATTTGTGTCATAATCAGTAGAGTTAACACAAACACAAAACTTTGATTGTTTATGTCTGGCAGAGCCAGACGTCTTTATTTTCTAAGAATAGATTTTGATATAATCAAAAGATTAACTAAAAACTTCAAATTCGCTTTCATATAGAAAATAATCGTAGCAAACGTTTTAATATATGATACAAAGTTTGATAACAAAAACTGTTCAACCAAAGGAGAAACGACAGACCGTGAAAAGCAACGAAAACGAAAGAGCGACAATTTGAATTATGACATAAAGTCATAAAGTTTCAATTTAACTTACTATAAAGAGTATAATAACTTAATGATTTCAAATTTATTACGGTAAAATGTTTTGTTTCCGTAATATTATGGTCATTCTTTACAGATTTGTAACAGAATTTGTATGATATTAAGACATAAATAACGTTCCTATATGACATGAAACATGCAAGTTTTCATTTGGATTCTTTGTAGAGTTAACATTTAAAGGGAGACACAGGCAAAATTTTCATTTCTTAGTTTTGAGTTTTTCAGTAATTATTCTGTAAATGCCCTCAACATGAATATATTAGACAGTCAAAGGAACAAAACTTTTCTCCATATAAAGAATAAAATGGTGGTTTCCTAACTTGACCCGCGTGGGTCAGGTTAGAGCGTTAGGGTTTCACAATAGTTGTCAAGTGAACTCTGGAAACGTTAAAGAACATGTCAAATGAATGACTTAGACTTGTTTCAATCATACAATATCCATAATATCTGTTATTGTAACTTCAAGGGTTTGTTCAAGTCATGTGACTTGTTTTAAAACTATTTGGTGATTCTATTCGGGTCTAAATTTTGTTCAACATATATCTTTAGATATATTTACGCTTCAAACCCAAAATATTTAGAATTTAAACAGAAATTCATGCTGAAACTTCAAGAAATGTCATTTTAGCGTGATTTGAGTACATAAGACCATTTTAATATTTTTGTCATTATTTTGCCTGAATATCTCTTTAAACAACTTGAGCGAGTGCTCAACAAAATTACAAAAAAACACAGACAGTATTGTATTTCCTGAATAAATCGGATCTAACAAATATTTTACACATTTATTTATTCCCTCATCAGTGTCTATATCGATGACAGAGAACTTGCCTGACTATCTCAGGAAAGGTGATGAATGTCAATCAAACGCCAATTGCATCGAGGAGTTCACTTATTGTATCGACGGCTTCTGCAATTGTCTCCCTGAATACAGTTTTGATCCAGTTACAGGATTTTGCACACCAAGTGAGCAGTTTTTATACCAAGCAGAGTTTTGTTAAATAGTTAATTGTAAAATTTATATAGTTAAATATTAATAATATATATCTTTATTTCTATAAGACGTGCCCTGAAGGTTTAAACTTTATCTCAAAATTATACAATCTATCTAAACATAAAATGATCGTGACCGAGTGGTTAAGGTCGTTTACTTCAAACCACTTGCCCCTCATAGCTGTGGGTTGGATTCGCGACAGGGACTTTGGATTCTTTTATGTGATGAAGCTATCCAGATAGCTTACGGAACGTCGGCGATTCTAGTCAGGTGCCCGTTCGTGCCTCAAATATTGTAAGGAAGGGCACATGAGGTCTTCCTTCACCAGGAAAGCTAGTACGTTGCTATATATGACGTTACTGTGTCGGTGTGACGTAAACCGCATTCAAACAAACAAACATATGAAATTCTCTTAACGAAAATACATTATTTGAAGACTTCGTTATCAAATTATAACTAATCAACCAAATTTACTTTTGATCACTTTCATTTTTATCGTATTTAATCATTAACAAATGGAATCAGAAATTATCTTAACTGAAATGAGGCCCTGCAAAACATTTCTAAATTTTTGAATGCGAATAAAGCATTTAACAGGATGGATGAGTTTTGTATCAAAGTTATTTGGTTCTTATTTTCTGATAGCACATTTGCCTCTTATGTTGTAGACTGTACTGTGTACGGGTCAACCTATATAGCCCATCCAGGACATTACTTTCAAGGCGAAAGTATAGACGTATCCAACCAGAAAACAGCGCGTGACTGTATCACGTGGTGTACTAATACGGACACATGCCGTGGATGCAATCACAGCCCAACATATGACACAGGTGGTTGGTGTTCAATGCAGACAAGCACACCCCGCACTTTACCTGGTGATTTCAATGAATCTGGAAGTAACTTTACATATTATTTAAGAAATTGCGCATAACCTACTTATTTGTAATCAAGTTCTCGCGAAATGCGTATTTAGAAATCTTGTTTGTTTACTTATTTTTTTATATTGTTTAAATATTGTTTTTTTCCTCGCTTTTTTTTGGCTTGAAAACATAAATCTTCACATTCATTTCACCTGTGATGCGAGAATGGGCAGGGCTTATTCTTCTGTGGTCTGTAGTTTCAATTCACTTAAGTGTAAGGTATTAAATTTTGATAAATCAATTTTCACTGAGGGATTATTTTAAGTGCAAATTTACATTGAAACGTAATTGTTATGTGTATTTTTGCATATCATATCATAACATTAAAACACCATTGAATGCTAAAGCTTTCACCTTCATCTTCATCTCAATGTTCAACTTTAGATTAGTAGTTTATAATTTATACATAATTCATTTAATACAGAAAGTAAAACAGGAGAAGAGTACATCAGGATTGTTTGAAATTTTATAAGTTCGATTGTGGTTGAAGCTTTAAGCTTATAGCAACACTTTCGAATCATTTCCTTGAACAAAAAGGTATCGTACATGTTAAGTATCAACTGAAACTTTTTTGTTTTTTTCAAATTTTATTTTGTTGAAATATTTTTACTCATCTGGGGGCATGCAGCTTTAAATAAATAAAAACGTCTGAACAAAACAAATATCTTTATACTTTAAGCAAATGCATTTCTTGTTTATAAAGTTTGTTAAAGAGATACAACAACCCAAAAGGATAGGCAACAACGCAATTAATTGTCAAGCACTTGGGTTGAACCAATGTTAAGTTCTGTTGACTTTTTGCACCATAAAATAATTTACCGGCTAAGTGAAAATTATAGAAAATGGTGCTTGACTCTACATGATAGCTGTAAGTGACAATTACAGTATAGGTTTGGTTGAAATTTTCTTAAGAGATAACGGAAAGTGCTTATACATCATAACCTTATACCCGTCATAAGCAGTATTCTTTTTTTATCTAAAATTGTTTTAGTTTTAATATATTTTATTCCAGAACATACACAATACATGATTCATCTGAAATGGATTAGAACGAAAGATATCAAATCATAAGAAAATCTTTTCCAAAATTGTTGCCTTTTTGTTATAAACTCACCACTTGTATAATATTTGGCATGTATTTGATGCAATAAAATATGTTTAAACTAAGCTTTTGTTTTTTTGAATCAATGATCCCGAAGAAGCCAAGAAATGTCAACGACCTGCTAGCGTGATTGCAGAAATCGCAGAAAAAGAGATATTCCTTACGAATTTGTTTCTATCATTCTACAGTTAAAAGAAAATCTTTTCCCATTCATGTATATCACATTCATGGCTTGGCCATCACGACTGTTCCAAGAGACGCTACTGTAAAAATGTGGCAGGCTTTTCATTTTGCGTTCATTATTGCCCTTGGTTATTGCTAGTGAAATCACACTTTTTTATCTTATGAGATTTTCTCGCCAGATAATAGAGGCATATTCTTGTTTTAAGTATTGTTACTATAACGTTGGTGAATGAAATTAAGTTGTTTGGTTCATGTATATAAAATTCAGCCATATTCGACATTCAGTATATCTATCTTGACATTTCTTCACAACTTTTGATTTCCGTAGGTCTTAAATGTTAACTCACATCCACTGCCTTCATGTACAAATAAAATCTTACTATCTTTTTTAATTTCTGTTTTAAACGCATCAAATTCAGTCTCAGTATATACAGTACACTTTGATAACTCAATGGTAACGGGCTTAGGAAATGATTTGATAACCATTACAATGTCACACAGTACACAACATTTCACAATAACTTCAACAAAGCGTACCAGCTGAAGAGAGGACATTTTGTTTGACAAAAAGACTTGTCTTTCACCGAGATCAGAATATAACAATCGTATAAAACTGAGGTTTGGCATAGAACTTATTGTTTCAATCATTTTATCAATTTCATCCGTGGAACTTATATGTCTGCAAGTTAAGCCTTGCACCCTAATTGCAGATTTCAATGCCGTAAGGAATGATGTCAGGACGCTTGAATTTGAAATCTTTCCAAGAACACAATCTTCTAGTTCAGACACATTGATTGAAAGCTTGGACAACGGTAAGTTGTCTATAGACAATAGCCGCAATTTCCTATGTCCAGATAGATCCAGTTGACAGCCGCTACACAAGTCGTGATCGGCGCATTTTAGGTTCAAAATTGCAATATCTTTCATTATAATATGCTGTTCTATGAAAGAAATCATTTCCTTCAGCTGCGTGTGAGACATTTGGAAAGCATAAAGATGCAGCGCTTCTAGGTTATGCATCCTTTGAAAGGTATTGGTTATTGCATCAGTCCATATGGTGTATGTTGGTACAAATCTATTGTCAGTCCATATACTTGACAATATCTCTACACATTTTAAACTATTTGCCGAACTACATAGCAACTTTTGAATATCATTACTGCAACATTCTCCCCTAAAGTTAATTTTTTCCAGAGAGGTTTCCTTTTCGAGTTGAAATTTCTCCTCAATATCACCAAAATTTGAAAAGCCTTCAATTCTAATACTAAATGATTTCATTTTACCTTCATTCATTTCCTTCATACTCTTCAAGTATAACATGTATTTATTGTCTTTGCAATCTTCGTCAATAAATATGTCATGTAGATATAGTTTTAATTTTCCAATGTTTTGACTTTTACTCCCATCGTTTTGCATTTCCATTTCTTTTAGACAGCTGATATACATTGATTGAAGATCTTTCATTGGTTTTATTTTCATATTGTAGTTAGAAGTACTGCTTATACAACCGTGTCTGTATTCTATAGCACTTTTATCAGTTTCCACTACTGTCCACAACTCATTTAAGAAACGTTCAAAAGTTTCATAGCTACAGCCACACAAGAAGATAAACACTTTCTCCATTTCAAGTAAGCGATTAACCGAATTACAAAATTTCAGCGTTGTTTTTACAGTAAAATCTTCATCTCGCGTCATGTGCATGTAAATGGCAGCAAAATACTCTTGAATGGTCTTATGGCAAAATGATACATTACTTTGTTTTATCAATAAGGAACCCATAATTTTACTTTCCGTCAACATGCCGGAAAAAAGGCTCGCGTGTAAGAAATCTTTAGACAAGCAACCACTGGCTTTCTTTTTATCAAATACCAGTGTATTTGATTTGCAATCGTCAAATAATGTCGTAAATGCCAAATGCCCAAGCTGCTTTAAAAGGTGATAGTATCGTAGAGGTAACTCGTGTTCTCTTAAACAAAGGGGAATATTTTCTTGATCTAGATCACCCTTTGTCAAATTTTCAATATTCATATCATTGCTCGAATTTCTTTCTGTTTTTTGTATAGCACGCACCAGCAGAAGCTCAATGATCTGTGTGTAAAGCTCAGATTTTGATTTTCCAAGTGGTTTCCCTTCAGTTTTTAAACAAACTAAGTACATAAGTAGCATTGGGTTTGATTCAAGATTTTCTAGTTCTCTTTCTTTAATTTCAGCATTTAATGCCTCGATTATGTTGCTTATTTCACCGTTCCTACCTATAAGTTTTGTTACAGACATTTTCTTGAGACAGATTATTTGATCTTTGGTAAGTGCACATAGTTCAACATGTTTGTCTATCTGACTTGTTCTGACTTTTATTGCGCTAAGCTTCCAGGGCCTAGAAGTGGTCACGACTGTACATGCTTGTCTTGCTTTCCTGTGGGGTATATCGTCACACATTTTATTGCATTCTGTACCCGTGGGATGTGACCATTCATCTAAACCATCAAGAATTATCAAGCAGTTTTCATCATGGAGAATATTTTGAAGAAATGAGAGAGAATATTCTGAAGAATGAGATAAATCGCAAATGATATGTTTAAATATTATTTTGTCAACATCACATTCATAAGCTAGTTCACGCAGGTTGATCAGAAATGCATAGTCAAACACTTCCATAACCTTCTTATCTTCTTCGGAAAAATACTGACTCGACGGGTCAGAATCTGGTGTCAAAGCGTACCACCATGCCATTACTAAATATTTGCTTAAAGAAGATTTTCCAAATCCTGCATCTGATGTAAGATAAATTTCATTATGTCTTATTTCGTGTTTATAAAAAACGTCGCGTAATGAATTGGTGGGTATTCTCATTTCTTTTCCAAACCGATCCGTAACTTTGTCTTTCAACAGAAACTAGTTGCGGACGGACATAAAAGTCTGTGATTGGCACTTCGGTATCGTCGAATAACGGAGTGATTGGGATTTCGTTATGTTTAGATTTGTTCCAATCAAGAAGGTCTTTTCTAAGCCCTGAAAAGAAAAAATTAGAGAATTGACAAAAGAAAAACACATAAACTTAAATTACGAAGCATACAAGATGTCAAAAATACTTTTGTTTATAAAGCTTAATATTTAAATTTCCTACACCGAATTTATTCGCAAATAATGTATAATATAACAATAGTACGGAATGAAATAGTTTATTTTAAATGTAGTTCAGAATGGAAAAGTAACATACGTTCTCTTAGTTGTGTATTAGTTCCTTTCACAAAAGATTCTATCTCAGTACGTGCATCTTTTGTAGCTTTTACAATTTCGTCTTTTCCAGCTGATACTTGTAAAGATGCTGTACTTGTTATCTTTTCGATGGCTTTGTGTTTTTCAGAAATGATTTCGTTGATACTTTTAGTTGCAATGGTTTCAATCTCACTTCTTAGTTTCTGCAATTCCTCTATGTAATCTTTTGATTCTTTAGCTATATCTTTAGAACACTGGATCCGTTCTTCTTGGATTGATTTTTGTATCACTCGTGTGACATCAGGAACAGTTATTTTAAACTCCTCTGCTCTAACCTTGCAAGATAAAGACAGTCGTAATAATTAGCTCTTTTGTCACTAATGCAAGCAACACGGTTAACTATTTTATATTTAGCGGAGAAGGTGTGTAACGGTTGGATAGCTCAGTCGGTAGAACCGCGAAACGGTATTCCGAGGGCCCCGGGTTTGAGTCCAGGTCATGAAGGCTGCACAATTTTTCTCACCCTGTGACATTTGGCGCCCAACGGGAATCATGACTGTATATATCTCAGAGTTTAATTCACATTGCTTTGTAACCTTGAGTTTGCTATGTTCCCCGTCGGGCTACCGCTCCTTACCTTCACGTGTCTAACTTTATTAAATTTTGACTTACCTCCTTGATTTCTTTGATAGCTTCTTTAGCTTTCTTGTCGTTGTGAAATGCTGGTGAATTTTCCAAAAACGAAACGAGCATGTCGAGGAACATAGCTAACTTTTGGTCAACCACATAAAAATTTGATGTATGCCGAAGTGAGTTACAATATCCACGTATCTGAAATTATGACATGTTTTTATTCTTTATATTTATAATATATATAGTATTATAACATAATCAACTGGAAAACAAACACTTTATATATATTGATAAATCATCTATTGCAGTTGACTGATATTTTAAATAATAAAGTATTTCAACTGTATAAACTTCTGTCTTTTTCTTTCTCTCCATACTTGTAGTGGTCAACATGTCTATAAGTACAACATATATATGTAATGTATATTGTCTAAGTTGAAACAACGGAAGCCAGGAAGGTTTTGACATCTGAATGGCCAATCTAAGCATCATGTGATGAGGACTGTACTTAACAGATATTTTGATTTTTATGTAACAATACACTGGAAGCATAGCTTATTTAATTATTCTACATTCACAATTAGTATCACAATTAACAAACTGTACAAAGAATGTGTAAAATGATTGAGATTGCACAGGTTTTATAGCCATAATTCAAAATCGCTATATACAAGTATAGGCATGACAAAACGGCCTTTTATGGAGAATATTTTTACGGGCCAACGATACTATAGCAATTTTCTGAATTATTAGAAACGCCATATTTTAATCACAACGCTTGGTACTATTGTACTTCTTATAGAAAGCAAACAACCAGTTGTCAAGGAGACTTTTTAGTCCCAAAGAATCCAACATAACGCATGCAGTGGTATTAAAGTTTATCTGTAAGTTTCGTTAAGGTGACAACAGACACTTTCCGTGGTACTCACATAAATGTCATTTA
Organism: Ruditapes philippinarum; assembly: GCF_026571515.1. Lineage (NCBI taxonomy): Eukaryota > Metazoa > Mollusca > Bivalvia > Venerida > Veneridae > Ruditapes > Ruditapes philippinarum. The sequence continues at coordinate 27,755 of NW_026855732.1, read as the reverse complement.
AACCAACTTATTTTAGTAACAATTGTTATTTATTTAATCTTTGTGCATTAAATGTCGTTGATCATCACAAAAAATAACATATTTGAAAAAAATGCCTTTGTAAATGATTGATTTTGAATAAAAATCCTAAAATTTTAAATCGTCATATCAAAGTCATTTTTTATTTTTTTGTCATCAAACTTTGGGAAAATAACCTTATTTATATTATCTGGGGAACCGTGTCTCAAATTTTTTCTATCTTTTCTCAAAAAAAATATTACGTAACGTCAAACATTTTATGCGACTTTTTTCACCATACATATTACGTAATTAAAGATAATTAAGTCGCTGATTGAGCAAACAAAAATCCCTGACACGGTTCCCTCCGTAAATGAATTCCCTTTCATGTGCTTTAAACCGCATGTTAATTGCTTGATTATTAAAAAAGTTATGCCGATTCAAAGTTAGTCCGACCTGCATCAAACGAAGTGTCATAAATCGGCTGCTCTCTCTCGGACCCCTACGTTTCACGCTAAATAATTGCATAATACACAAATATCGCACCAGAGAGGGTCACAAGTTGCGGTAACATACTCTAACAACATTTTATGACCAAGTGACATCTGACCAATTAAAAACTTGCTGATTAATATCAGTTTATAACAGAAATTTCTTCAAATCTTAATGTGATTTATTGTCCGTCTGGTATCTGTCGCACATGTCACGTGACTTTCGGTAAAATTTGAGGCACTCGGTGGGGGGAAATGGAACGTATTTTCGCACCGCTAGCGGGGTATTTAATTGTTTCACTTTTGAAGTTTATTATTATTATCATCAGCATTATTATTATATTATACCAGTGTCACTCTGTCTGTGTATTCGTGTATGAAATTCCTTTAAAATATAAATTAAATTAACAAAAACCTGAGCTTCTGACGGTCTTTTAAAGTCCATGGTAGATGTTCAAATTAGAACGGGATATTATATATTTTTTCCTCCAAATTGATATGAATGCTTCACATATTTTAATAGAAATAAAAGGTATCACTCGATCATTATGATCTGACCTTCTTGACTTCTATTATCATGAATACACGTATCATCTATGCACGGCATAGATATCCAGTTTCTACTGGGATATACAATAAAATCCATACTTTGTCCCAGGTTTATTAGTACTGTGTTCAATTTACTGGGGAACAATTTATTCAAAGCATTCACTGATAATATATTTTATTATCTTTTTTTATTGATTCATGGAGAAATAATCATCCTTAGACAACCTAAAATGGTTTAGAAATTTGTCAGGGACACCTTACCACAAGTCATATAGGCGTTCACATAAAAAATGTTGTCTGTTTTTGTTGCTGTTTTACTTGACAGTGTTAAAAAACGAGGTTGAAATTAATGTAAAGCAAGCCCTTGAATCCGTACAAAAGTCCATAAACTCAATGTAATATCAATCAGATTAACGGGACAGACAAATTATTTTCACACATTATGGATATTTTAGCAACTATATTTTAAATCAACCCCGTGGTCGTGCGATTTGCCGCTATGCTTAATTATTCATGTTTCATACATTATGTTACGTACATTGGCCGACAATTTCTTATTTTATAAAAAAGGCTAAATAAAAGACGATATTCATAAAAGATGTACGGTATTTGTAACGATACATGAATTTAAACAAATACGAGTAGTATGGACCAGTATGGACCGGTAATTCACGCATATATGGAACTACCGATTTCCCTCATTGATGCCTCAACAGGGGGCGGAGCGTTATCGATAATTGACAGGTTACGCGAATAGCGGATAAAAATGGTACAGGTACCGTTTTAAAACGTTAAAAAACATTTTTTGGACTAACTGCTTCCAAAATTAAATCACGAATGTGTTCAGCAAAGGTTGATAAATCTACTAAGCAAAAAATCTCATTTAAGGTATTTTCAGTGATAATTGACTCCGTTGTCACCTTAAGAATTAAATATATTCCTTATGAATAAACAGCTGTTAGATGCCGGGTATAATTTAACAGGACAACGCTTTCAATGTATCAAATAAGCAAAGTTAGCGTCATTAATAAGTCAGTCCCATGTTTTCTATATTGTAATGTAGTGTGTGTCAAACCTTCATGTAATATATGTAGTTTTGGATGTGATGTTTTCAATGAAATTAGCAAAGTCTTCAAAGGAAAAAAGAAAAGATAATTACCTCTTCGCAATTTGATTTGTCGATAGTCCCTGAAATATTAGAGTTGTTCAACATAACGCTTATGATTCCATTTAAATCGGTTTCGGCGGGACTTTGTTTTTCAAAATACCCACCTTTAGGCATATAACACTTTGCTAACTCCCATGCACTATAACACCATTTCTCTGCACTGGTGTTTTGCCATGTAGGACTATTAAAATCGTGACATTTTAGAATAAAATATTTGATACGGTTACAGATGTTTTTCGGGCAAGAACGAGATGTATGTTCTGGTGGAAAGTGGTTACTACATTTCCCATGCTTAAAGGTGCAAAAGTTATTCGTTTTGCAATCCAATACATTGGCAGTTCTGCATTCGGAGCAATAAATATTACTTTTCGTTTTATTTTCATTTGCTATTGTTTCAAGGATACTTGAATGAAACTTTTCTATTTCCTTGTAAACAAAAGTCTCTACATATGCTCTAAATATATCGATGGCAATACATGTCTTTATCCAGTTAGTAAATCTTTTGTCGTCCAACTTAGCATGGTATCCAGACATACTTTTGTCTTCGACGATTCTTAACAATCTTTCCTACAAAAGTAAAATGGAATAGTGTTTCAAAAGTAATTAACATATATTAGGATTTTTGAAATCTATAACAAAAAAAACGAATTTATTTAATAGTAATTATATATTAACCAACATTAATAACGCAAACATTTCAGTTCTGCTAACATAATATATGAGACAAATATTGTACCATTCATATTTTAACTAGTAAGTAAAAGAACAAACTAAAAGTTAGAAGAACTGAGTATCCTGAAAAAGTAATTAATATATATTTATCCAGTCTTTGAAAGCGGTCCCTACCCTAACCCTACCTTTTCACCACCCTACGATCAGAACCTTTACATACCTACCCTACTCAACATAAGAACCTACCGACCGACCGACCTACTCTACCCTACATAAATACCCAACTATACCTTCCTACCTATTTACCTATCTAACTGACTTGAGAGTTCCATTACAGTGTTATACGCTTCTCCTCTGCGAAGTAGATATTTCAAGAAAGAGAAATATATGAGACTTCTATTAATATAATCACGCCACAGACACGTCATTTTAGTTTCATATCTCTATTCATTCGTTTCCGAATGATTAATTGAAAATCGATAAGTGGTGAATAATTCATTTATAAAAGGAGTAAATAACTTAATTGTATTTAATAAAGAAGTAATATATGTAATAAATTATCTCATTATTATCAATTCAATTGTACGATTATTACACATCTGCTTTTAAAGAAATCGATACGTGAACATATATAAATTCTATACACGAGTACTACGCAAATAATGAAGTGACTAGTCATAATTATTCCAATAATTATCTTATAATTATCACATACAAATTTTAATATCAATACTATTCAAAATGTACATATTTTGTAAACAAATAAAACGAAAAACCTGCTTATATTGTCCCGGTTTTGCTCTCTTTTCTCACCAAACTTTGCTTTATTGATCACTATACAAGCAAAATGCCTTTATTATGCTTTGCATATACTTTTAGATATATACAGACACAAAATACAATTGTAATTAGATATATCCAATACTTTCATTGCACAGGAAGTATCACAAATATGTATCGATAATGCATGACATATTATACAATATGCTGTATTGTAAGACGTCAGCCTGTATTGATTTTAGAGCTTCGTTCTATAGCCCGGGAAAATTGCTGGCAGAAGTGCAAAATATATACTGCGGCAACTTAATAAACAAACGATTTATCTAGTGGAATTCTTATCAGAATATGTTTCATGTTGAAATGATAAGTCTAAAAAGCTTGAGATTTGTACATAAATACCATTAGAACACCGAATGAATGAAAATAAAATAATAAATCATCATTGGTAATGTTCGTGTGTGACCACGCATGGATATTCTTTGCAATTACTGCTACACTCTTAAAGATATACTATGCTCATCCCAGAGTAAAATATTTTTATCACAGAAATTTATTGAAATTTATGAAATACTAACTGAATTGTCTAATTTGAATAAAAGAATAAATTATGTATTTAAAGCTGCGGAATTTTATTCTAGAAATTATACTTCCTTCAAACCCGAGCTTAAAGGATCCAAAGGCCTAAAAGCAAAAAGAAAATGAATTTCTGACATGGATAACCTTTTAAAAGCGCTTAATGCAGAAAGATACGCAAATGATAATAAATAGAGGATATTGAATGAGTGTAAGTTCAATACTGAATTTATTGCACGAGTTGAATAAAATTATATTATGCGAGCCTCTGGCGAGTCTAATATTATTTTATTCAACGAGTGCAATAAAGTCAGTAATGAACTTACACGAATTTAATATTCTATTTAATTATCACTTACTCAAAATCAAGACCGTTTAAAGTGAAATAAGAGTCGTTTTTTATTGACGCGCCTATTAATAGTTTATCACACACCCGTGCCGATTTTGCGACTCCGTAAATATGGTATTGCACGGCCGTGCATATATTTTGACGTGACGTCATTAGCGTTATGCAAACATAGTGTAAAGACGCGCTTTATGTTAGCGTTCTACTGTAGGCGCGTCAACGGAAAATGACTCTTATTTCACTTTAAACGGTCTTTATTTTGGGTATGTGATAAATAGAATATTAAATTCGTGTAAGTTCATTACTGAATTTATTGCACTCGTTGAATAAAATAATATTATGCTCGCCAGAGGCTCGCATAATATAATTTTATTCAACTCGTGCAATAAATTCAGTATTGAACTTACACTCATTCAATATCCTCTATATAACGCTAACATTTAGCGCGTCTTTACACTATGTTTGTATAACGCTAATGACGTCACGTCAAAATATATGCACGGCCGTGCAATACCATATTTACGGAGTCGCAAAATCGGCACGGGTGTGTGATAAAGAAATTTAAAAATAAATAGATTAAAAATCATACTTGTGGGCTAAGCCCGATTTGAGTGAAAAGCGTTTTAACGCTTTCCAATTTTCGGTCATTTCCACAAAATTTGATTTGTATCAACTTTTAAATTAAGGTAGAACGCGATACTTTGCGAACTTTCGAGTAGCGTCACGTCTTGAATATTGGCAATTTTTGTTCAAGACGCTACTCAAAAGTTCGCAAAGTGTTGCGTTCTACCTTAATGCTTAAATTTTGGTTCTAAATCTAGACGAGTTTGTATAAAAATTAAAAAATATAACTAATAATATAATTATGTAATGCAATCAAACATTCCAAGTTAAATTCCATGTTTCCTTAGGTCTTACAGGAAACAAAGGCTACAGTGCAAACCGATTTTCTCTGCAAAAATAAATTGTTTTTAAGCGGAATGACCTTGGCCATATCTTTTTAAATCGTTATATGCATATCAGAAATACAAAGCTTTTTTTAAATATTTCTACTTAAATAAATCTACAGTGCATATCAAGTGAAATGTATACCACTAATAATTGGAGCAAAAACAATCGGTCTTCTTCTAAATCATACTTAAGTGAACAATTGTTGTTCCGATTCAAAACATTTGAAGCTTGTAACGTAGATTTTTAATTTTCTGTGCTTAAAATAATCACCCATAATAAAAAAGCATGTGGAATTTAACGTTAAAGCTACTTACTTTTTTTATCTTTAATTTACTTTGTTTTCAATACATTAAAGGCACATGATGTCTCAGAAACGAATATTTCTTTCCTTCCTAAGATAAGGTACACATGTGTTTTACATTTATTAGAAATGGTTTTAGAACATGTTAGATGCTAATCAACTGAAGAAAGTACGTAGTACTAGAATGCAAAATCATTTGTATTGACAATGTAAACAAAGTAGAATTTTGACTTCGATACAAAATATTAAAAATCAGTATAATAACGGTACTAATTGCCATATAACACTAGCAGGTCAGCAAATGATGGTACAGTATAGGGAAATGGCCAATGACATGCATGGGCCTTTAACCATTACAATTAATTTAAAAAAAATATAAATCAGCTATTATTTCTAATTTATTTGAGCACAGTATAAAGCCAGCTAGTCAGCAGAATATAATAAAGTTGCTACATAGGCTAAAAGATAATATAAAAGCTCGACCGTCAGTTTTCAATGTAACTATTTTTCGATAGCCTACTGTACAGTAATCACAGTTTTCTCCCTTGTTGGGTCAACCGGGAAGTGAGCGATTTGATCAGAAGGAAATCTAAACAAGTCTTGTAAACAAAGTTTAACTCACTTAAATAAAATCAGCATGGATACTGGGCTGTTTATTTTGGGAATTTAGATACTTAGGAGTTTTTAAATATCACAACACCCTGTTTAATTCACCACGATGCCTTCTTTATTTGGTACAGGTAAGTTTTTGTCATCTATTTTCGCGATAAATATTTTATTTTTAGTATTAAGAAACGCAGAAGTTTTGAAAATTTTAATCAAACTTCTATAAAAAAAATGCAAAGACTTTTGTTTTTCTTACATAAGATCACATAAACTCTTTCTAAGCAAAAAATTAAATCACAACAAAACAAAATACTTTTGTTTTAATCTAACTTCAAATTTTATCATCTATTAGTCAATAGATAAACATGACAGGTGAAATAGTTTCATAAACATTTATTATAACCAAAGAATTCTATTTTGAAACACCTGTTTTCCCTGTTATAATAGAAAAGAAAAACACATTAGAACAGTTTTAAAAAGTATTCAGTACAATTAATTAATATGAGATATTAAACCTTTACCTCATATATACCCGAAACAACGCACTTTCCACCCCCCCCCCTCTTTTAGGCCTCAAATAGTGAAAAAAATTCCTATTTGGGCCCCAAACACATGTTTTAGTTTGAGAAATGTTGCTAAAAAAGTGAGCACTTTTTCGGCACGGCCCCCCATCCAAAAGATACATCAGGGGGTTGCCAGAAGGGAGTGTCCCCTTCTGTTTGGGGGTTTTGAAGGGGGGGCGGCAGTCCCCCTCATCGCCAAGAAAATTTTGGACTTGTGAGAGGCTAAAAATGACCCCAGGTCGATCCTACGGTAACGTGTAACCCAACGCTGTAAAGCCTTTGACTCTACAATGTATCTCAATTCCTTGAGAAGTTGCAGCCCTTTGAAATAAATTTTGATGGAAAAAAACAAGGCAAAATAGTGATTTTTGGCAATTTTAAGATGTCCCCTTGTTGCCATGGTAACAGGAAATTTAAGACTGAGCATGTCGTTAGAAAGGCAACAGTCCAGTCAACAATTGTGCCAAGTTTGATTAGTATGGAAGCATTTTTCATAGTTTCATAGCAGTTTGAACATGTAACAATAGGCTCTTCAATGGAAACGGCCATTTTTCACAATATGCTCATGAGGGAAAGGGTTAATACACTGCAAAATTTTGGTTAACATGAACCATTAGTATTATTGCTAGAGCCAAAAGTAAACGACCCAGGCTAAGGTCAGCCGTCAAAATTATGTTTGCTTAGCTACATGTAAGACTCAAAATACTTTTACTAGATTCCGAGATAGTTTTATTCTGTGTTAGAATCTTCCTGCCTACACACACAAAATATCTCTATACGCATTGTACAATTAATTGAACTTAACTGGATGAGAACTTAAAGTTTTGCAGAACTGAATTGAGTGACATAATAATTAATTTTGAAAAATTAAATGGCTAAAAAATAACATTCAGCATGAATGGTCATTTTAGTTTACAAAATATCAGGCAAGTTAAAATATTGTCAAAGCACATAAAACATAATATAAGCCGAATAATAAATCACAAACATTTCAGAGCACTGTATGGTAATCTAAAACCTATTTTGAGTTTTATTTCTATCAAAAATAATTCCATGTCTACGTCCCAGTGAACATGTCTATGCCCCTCGAGGGTTTGGACATTATTGGGAGATAGAAAAAAATTTCTAAATCTCAAGACAGCGTGGCCTAATGTTTTGGTGTATTATGATTTTCAAGATAAGTATATTAGAAACATGAAATCTATCACTATTTACAACTAATATTATAGATGTTAAGTTCAAGTGTTAGTGGCCAGCCTCTATGCTGTTGTTAGTTCAATTTCTGTATATTGAAATCCCATCAACTTTAAATGGACTGTTCCAAATACAAAGCTGGGTGAGTCAATTATATAAATTCAGCAGGTAAAGGTATACCTGTCTTTTGGCAAAAGTGTTTTAACAAATTTTTGTGCGATAAAACAGTGTAGGCACAGTAATTTGTAATAGAAAAGTATGTTGACAATTTATAATGACATCTTCAAATCTATGTTGTCAAAAGATCAAAAATGATGTGCATTAAATTTGTTCTTCACTGAAGAAAATTCAACAACACACAATATTTTATCTATATACACAATTTAAAATAGATAACGATTGAGTTTTGAGTGGATATAAGTGTGTGGCGTTTTAGATCCTTTGTTTATATTTGTACAAGACTTATGATAACATATTCATAATAAAGACCTATCTCCTATAAAGTTATTCACTATTGGGTGAAAGACTTATAGAGTATTAAAATTATAGTGCTAGCAGGTTTATAATTACTGGATGATATTTCTTTACCTTAGAATATTTATTGAAAACAGAAAAAAGACATGCCTATTCTTGTCCACAGACCTTTGATATGTAATAAATATATTCTTTAAATATTTTTTTTTTAAATTTTAATGAAGAGCAAGAGTATTGTTTGGCTCAGCTTCATCATTAATAGTTTTAAACCTTATTTCTGAATGGACGAAATGATTATAATAATTAAGTCTTTATTTAAAGAGGCAACACAGTTGCAACAAAGGCTGTCTACACTGTGGGCCTAATAAAATGTACATCATTTATTTACATTATTATAAAATTGCCCATTGTTACTTCAAATGATTTCATTAGATATAACAGCCATTTTATTTTATGTACTTTAATATTTAATTTTATTTATGTACTTTATTATGTAAATGTGTGGATTATAAATAAAATATTGTTTAAACTAACAGCCATTTATATTTAGACTTATTAAAATCTAACTGTGAAAGTCAAGCTTTGTATCACACCCAGCATTCTTAGTTAAAGGCCCATTTTCAAAAAAATCCTGTTATTTTTATTTCATAAAAAACATCTTTAGTGTTCCCTTACATTTTCCTAAAAAAAGTACTCACTGGCCATGTAGCTTAACCGTTTTAATTTAAGCTTCTTTTTCATTTTGGAAAACAGAACAGGAAACATGTTCCAGTATTATATTTCGAAGCTATATTGATAAATCTTGAAACAGACTTGAGTTGTTGATTAGCTCTGCCTTTACAGCATGCTACATGTAACATCATCTTGGAATATTAAGACGTTCTCTTGTTGTCTCTTTCTAGTTAAAATCATACAGTAGTATATTTTTACCTGGACATCTCATTTGAGATATAATATTCTCGATAATATACTTGTCACTAAAACAAAACATACAACAGTTTAACTTTTTCCCTTTTACAGGCAAAAAACGAGGGGGACGATACCGTGAAATAAAACAAAGCGGGAGTGATAGTGATGAATTTTCTCTGTCGGATGACGAAAAAGTCCTTTTCCAGAAATCGGGAGAAATAGAACTAAATCTATGTCCAGAAACGAGAATAAAACGTGTTGAACGTGAAGAATCGAGATGCCGTATTGTTCTTGTTTCTGTAACTATTGCTGTTGTTTTGATTTCACTGGTTGTTGTTGGTGTTTTGTTTTCAAACTTTGGAAGAGAATCAGAAGTTCAAGTCATAAATCCCCAGACTTCACAACAAGAGACTATTGACAAACAGATTACAATTGGGGAAGATGGAGGATGGACTGTTACCTATAAAGAAATGGGTGAGTGCCCAGTTTTATGTATGTTTTTAGATTTTAGGTATTATTATATATAAAGTTCTTACAGCAATACATATATTTTAATGAACACTGAAGGCTTCCTTTTTATTTGGGATGGAAATACTTGGGTTAATTATTGTATAGGATCATATAATTATACCCCTCTATACAAACTGTTACATATTTTAGAACGATGAATAAGATATTGTAAACAAACCTTTTATATAGCTTGAGCATATGTGAGGACAATTTGCTTGAGTGCAACATAAAAGTATTATTTAATGAAAAATACAGTTTAAAAGTACTAAAAAATCCTTTAGTACTAGTTTTCTAAGTTAATTCTTTCTGTGAAAATGCTATGTATTTTTGTAAGAGTGTGTGTCATAAATATGTGTATATTGCCGTTTATTGTTGTTTCTGTTTTCTGTTTATATATATATGTAAATATTTTAAAGACAGAAGGCCATATTGGAAATAAGTTGTATGTTTATTATGTACTCTTAATATGTCACCTTCTCAAAATAAAGTTATTATTATTGTTAATATTATAATATTAATATTATGCTTGAAGGTCACTGGTGCTAAGATAGATTTTACACTTTCGTTTATAAACCTATGTTTCTCAACCAATGCCTTGCATATTTGGGAGTAAGTATCTAAGGTGGTGCTTTAAATGAATTTCCTTAAGTGATAGCTCTAGATGTGTAATATAATGAAAAATATAATGTTTACATAACCTTAATTACAAAGAAATGTCATGTGATTAATGTTTAATGTTTATCAGCTGGCGAGGGAAGTGTGCGATTGTTGGACGTTGATCATGATGGCATAGATGATATCATATTTGCAAGTGCCGCTGCTCTACGTCAACCATTCCAACAAAGCGAACAAGCTAAAACATACGATGTTCTACATAAAGTTTGTAAATCAAAAGGTGAGTTTGAATTAATGATATTAATAATAATATAAAGTATTATAATTGATGTGTAATACAATTACAGATCTTTAAAATACTTTAAATAATGTGGATATTTTAGTTGACATTTAAGGCCTTATATATAGTGAACGGTCATTAGAGGAGAAGCCCAGAGGTAGCCGAAGTAACAGACTGTTTCAATAATAGAAAAAGTTGTTCTTTAAAACGCAATGCTTAAGTTAATTGTTTGTTCATCGGCCACTTTGTAACAGTATCTATAATAGGTACTTTGAACAGGAAGCACCGTAGTTAATAAAATTATTTATTAATTGACATTGTAAGGGATAATGAGAGTTACTATCAGTTTTTATCAGCTTTTTTGATAGTTTAGTTTGAGTCGCAGGTGTTAATAATTATGACTAGTTTTGGGGTCTAAAGAAAATTGAGAAAATTCTTACATAATATTTTTGTTAATTTATGATTTATAGGGAATTTTTTTTAGATAATAATTTGTACCTTAGAGGTAAGTAACAAGTAAAGTAGAAAATGATTCTTTCAAATAAAATCATATAGGATGTTGTTTATTATTTGGTTAAGTAAGATATCATAGTTATAATTGTTTACATTAAAAGTAAATTATGTTGAAATTTTTATAAAGTATCCTCTGATGGCAATGAATCAACATCCTTAAAGTTCATTAAAATGTAAGTTTTAAAAACTACAGGTATATTTCTTTATTTTCAAATGTCTATGACAACAAAATGATCTTGACTCACAGAATTTGATGTTTAAAAAAAAGTTCCTATAATGTCCATGAAAGTGTTTGCTATTCCTAGCTTATCTTGCACAAATTACAGTTTTAGAATTTAATAAATAAAAAATGTGGCATGATTTCTTAGTTCTTCACCCTTAGCCCACTGGCTGTGACTGAATTTACATCTACGCTGTCTGATCATGGTCTGTGATGTTCACTATTCTGTCAGTACTTCTTTATATATTTTTCCTAAAAATGATGAATGGTTTTGTCTGAATTAAAAAATAGACCAGTCCATTTATGATATTTAGCATGGTATGGGTTAAACAAAGAATGTCTTTAGAAAACATGTACATGCTTTTATTATTTTATATTTTAAGGAGAAGACTATCCATGCATGGGTAATATCATAGCTGTAAGTGGTATAAATGGTTCACAGTTGTGGTCTTTGAAGACAAGGTCAGAGGTGTTTGCGATGAATTGTGAAGATTTTGATATCAACAAGGACGGCAAGAAAGACTGTGTTGTGACGGGCAGAACTGGCCAGATTTCCGCTTTTGATCCTTACAAAGGTAATTATTTTCTATACTGACAAGTTTAAGAAAGGCCTCAACTAAGATTGTAATGAATTTTGTTGAAAATCATAAAGTTGGGTCATATTGTCCGAGATCATCCTTGGTAAACCAGGCTATTTACTGTATACCAGTTTCATATTAAATGTAGTATATACGGAATGTGTAACATTGGTTCCGACGATGGTCCCAAAATTTAATGTACATATAATGCAACTTTTTAAATCTGAATTCTCAAATTTTGAAAATCTGGTGATTGAAAATTGGTGAAACCCTTGTTGTAAAGAGACTGTCAAATAGTAACAGTAGTAGTTCTTTGCTCATTTTCGTAAGGAAAATATCAAATGTAAGCAAACTTACAAAAATACAAATAGGGGTGACCGGGGATAGTTGTTATTTTGTTCACATTTTCAGCAGCAATCCCATTTCAGTATGCCAAGTTCTGATTTAAACGATATACAAAATTAATTGGCAAATGCAGGTTAAGCAGATATTTGTAAACTTAGTCTAGCAAAAGTGTTGAAAATATTGATAACCAAGTTTTGAAAAAAAAAAATATAAATTTTATGTTAAAAAAATTTAATTAAAGGATTTCCTTGTATATTTTTAATACCAGAAATGCAAGCTATGATTAGTTTAGTGGGTGATTTTGAATGATATTTGTACCTTCAAAGGAGATTTGGTGAATGCCAAAAAAAGGGTTACTACCAAGCTTTGCTAGAATGATACTATCTGTTATGCATAGAGGCTTAACCTATCTAATTGTTTTTATCATATTAGTGGATACAATAAGAACGCAACATATCTGTTAACAAAATAGCACATATTCATGTTTGTGGTAAAATCTATTGTTATTCAAATAAAAGGTCAAAGTAGGGATCTATAAATAGAATTACTACGGAATAAAAAAATGTTTTTGGTTTTTCCTGACTAATCCAGGGGTACAATCAAACTTTTATAGTTACAGCTTCAAAAATAAGCCCAACAGGTTGACCAATCTGTTGTGACCGGTAGTGCACTGTGAAGCTATAACAGTAAAAGTTTGTTTGTTCAGGGGGTTTGGCTTGGAAAAACCACATTTGCCGAGTTTCCAATAACATTGATATTATCTTTATACCATGTAAGGTGAGACACTGTGGACTTGTGAAGATGATGAGATGTTTGAAGCATACTGGAACACCTATCATGCTGCAGCATTACCAGACTGGGACAATGATAGTGTCCCTGAAGTCCTAATTGCTAACGGCGGAGATATGACAAAACAACCTGATGTAAGTAGTTCATGTCCATTTTATGTATCATTCTTAAATAGTTTAAGATCACTTTGCTATGTTTGTGATTAATTGATTCATTGGTCTGTGATAAAGCTTGCAAGTGTTTAGCTTTAATACTCGAAAAATAATGATGCTTTCCTACCTGCCGCAGGGTTGGCATTGGCATAACAGTTGGGTAACTTAATGCTTTGCCTGTATATTTATTTTATGAAATGCAGAACTTATATATTTACTTAAGATCATAATTTTAGGTCATGTCCCATAACTAGCATGAATTATATTGCTTTATCAACCCTACCAATTTAACCCTAAAAGTAATGGTCAGACATGGAAAACAAACAATCTTTTAAGAGTGGCATCAACTTTTAAAGGAGACACAAAACAATAAAAAATGTAGAAAAGTTTTTGTAAATTTGAGCAAGTATACCTGGTCCTGCTCATTATGCTCATTTTTCCATTGTCAAGTTGAGCTGAATTGGCAATATATTCCAAAAGATTGAATATTATTATGGTGATTGACTAATTATTAATAATTTTAAATGCCTTTTTATCAAGTGAACGTTACCATTTTATTACAAAAGATATAATTATATAGAAATTCCTATGGATTCAGTCAGTTGTTGACTTTGTTTTTTTTTTTAAGCAGATTATAAAATTGAAGACAATTATGCTAAAAATGAAAAGTTCCTTTGACTTTCACCTGTACTGAACATTTTACTTGGATAGGCAATATTATAAAGTCACTTTGAAGGGAATAAGCTATGTCTAATGATATATTTGTATAAAACAATAATTTATCAATAGTAAAATAATATTGCTTCCATAATCTTATTGTTGATTCTCGAATGAGTTGTAACATAAGATGCCTATGTTATTTAACAGACATGAATATTGTATGTAAACAGAAAAGAAACAAAAATAGTCATGAACAAAATATTATTCTGCTAGTAGGCTTTTATCTGTTTACCTGTTGCAATGATTTTGTACATGTGCCATCAACTTTTAAGGCAATTTATTACAATATTTATTTCATACAAGCATTTTGGAAGTATTCTTTTTTAAGATTCAAACAATAATTTTTGCAGCTTACAGCTTTTTACTCTTTAAGTTATATTTTGTAATATTACTTTCCATATTATCTACTTTCAATATTTCTTGCTTAAAGGATCATAACCGAGCACCAGGACGACTGGTTGTATTGTCGGGGGCCACTGGTAAACCAGTTAGCAAACGTTACCTGGAAATGCCCAATAGCAAAGAAACATACATGAGTCCAGTCATGTTTACACCTGTTGAAGGTGGCGCCACCTACATACTGATTGGTAGCGGAGGAGAGACTGTGCCAGGTATTGTTTTAGTGGGACTTTTGTATTCACAATAAATAATCATAAATAAGAGATATTTTACTCACCTGGCTGTTGGCATCTGCCAAAGCATTACACTTACAAATAAGTGTTTTAAACCATCTACTGTTTTACGATACCTTTAAGATGTTGCTTTACAACTTGGATTACTTGTTTAATGACCATCATGCCCATTTTCAACTCTGTCATGGATTTGATAAAATAATACTGGGATTATATGTTAAAATTTTTTGTACCAACTGCATTTTAAAATCAATTGAGTACCACAAAGTCTTCAAAACTGAGCTTTTGATTTAGTCTTATTTTGTTTTGTGTTTTTCTTTGTTATAAAGAGATTTTTTAAATACCTTCTTCTAAACCTTTGTGTAGATTTTGACCAAACTTCACAGGATTGATTTTTAGGTAACCCTCTTCAAAATTATGTATATCTCTACGATAAAAAGGGCATATGGCTATATAACTTAAAATACATTTTTTTCGTGTCTAGGTGATTTAATGGGAATATCAGTGAGAGATTTCTGTCTCTATGTACTTGGGGACGATGCTGAAGTGTGTGGACCAAGTCAGGGAGAGGAATATACAGGGCTGGACAAGGATAAAAATGGCATTTTTGTTATTTATAGGTTTGTAGAATACATACTGTAGCATTGTTGTTGATTATATTTCCATACACCTGTTATGAAAAATAGGTTATATATTCATCACTGTTTTGGTAATAGTTTTATATTTTTGTTCTCTGTTTTAGGGGTGTATATTCTTTAATATGTGTAGATTTTTAGATATACAGTAGAACTCAATAAGTTGAAGTTGAAGGGACTTGTGTAAATACTTTGACATATCAGTACTTTAGCTTATGAATTGGTCTCAATTTAATGACAAAATTTTGAGCAATCGAAGTTTACAAGCGAAGGACTTTGACTAACTCATGGTAAATTGTACTCTATTCATTCTATACTGACCACGATAAAACTTCAACACATCAAAAAATTTGACTCATATGATTTCAACTTTTAGGCTTTTATAAAGGATATTTTCGGGAAAAAAATGGGACTTTCGTTTTTACTTTGACATATCGAGAACAAGTTTGACATTATAGAAGTTTTACTGTATATATATTATCTGTAACGGTTTAAAAGGTATTTATTATTTTTCTGTTCACTGTTTTAGGTGTGTACATTGTTTAATATGTGTAGATTTTAAAATTATATATGTATACTGTTTTAGAGGTAAATTGTTTTTCTGTTCACCGTTAAAGTGGTTGAAATATATTTCTGTTAATTGGTTTTGAGATTATACTATATTTCTGTTCACTCTTTCAGATGTTAGAATATATTTCGGTTCACTGTTCTTGAAGTTAGATTATATTTATGTTCACTGTTCCTGAGGTTAGATTATATTTCTGTTCACTGTTCTTGAGGTTATATTATATTTCTGTTCACTGTTATTAAGGTTAGAATGTATTTATATCATTATATGCACTGTTTCAAAGGTTATAATATTTATATTCACTGTTTTAGAGGTAAGAATATATTAATGTTCACTGTTACTGAGGTTAGAATATATTCATGTTCACTGTTTTAGAGGTTATAATATTTATGTTCTTTGTTGAAGAGGTTATAATTTTTCTGTTCACTGTTTTAGAGATTATAATCTTTGTGTTCACCTGTTTTTGGGTTAGAATATATTTCTGTTCACAGTTTTAGATGTTATAATTTTTCTCTTCACTGTTTCAGAGGTTATAATTTTTTCTGTTCACTGTTACTAAGTTTAGAATATATTTATATGAACTGTTTTGGAGGTTATAATATTTATGTTCACTGTTTTAGAGGTGTTGAGAAAGGTGTAATGGTACCACCAGTGGTTGTAGACTACAACAATGATAGTGTAAAAGATATTCTGATGACCTCTTTTGAGGGCATTAACAATCTTTACAGTGGAAAAGATCTTAGCCTCATTTGGA
Organism: Ruditapes philippinarum; assembly: GCF_026571515.1. Taxonomy (NCBI): domain Eukaryota; kingdom Metazoa; phylum Mollusca; class Bivalvia; order Venerida; family Veneridae; genus Ruditapes; species Ruditapes philippinarum. The sequence goes on along the minus strand of NW_026855732.1, from coordinate 10,870 downwards.
CAGCAAATTTCTCCGGAATGGAGACTTATGGGTATTTTTACTTTCTTTGACTATTTTTAATTTTGTGAAATTTTGTTAATTTTGAGAAAGACAATACCAGAGACTTGGTAAAATGAATGGTTTGGCAGTAGTAAATAAAATATAAATATATATTGGGGAGAAATCTGGGAGAAAACAATTTTGCTTGGAAATTCAAAGAAGACAGGAGCTATTTTAATTAGCATGGAGAGGGTATTTATGTCAGCCTTACATCATAGGCAAAAGTTGTTAAAATATTCAAGAAGACACAGTCTTAGAGATGAATTTACAATTTATATTGATCATTATGATAATTAGATACATTTGTATTATATGATATTATATTTAAAAGTAAGTATACATATATCATATTTCTTTAAAGGACACCAGCCCCAGGATATTTCAATGATGATGAGTACATTGATTTTATGGTCACCTGGAACTTTGGTGTATGGATGGAATATTACAGTGTCTATGTAAGACATTATTAATCATTATTAATCTTTGTCTGCAAGTTTTCTGTCAGTTTTTCTGTCTGTTTTTCAATCTCTTTTTTCTTTAAGAGTATAACTTTGAAATACTTCTAATGAATAAAAGTGACTGTGAAAAGTAACGTCTCTTCAAAAGGCATGAAATTTCAGATTTATTTTAAGTTTTTCTTTATGATATCATCAGGTGTATGTGATCAGTGGTAAGGACGGCAGTGTTCTCTGGAACCTAGAGTCCAACTTTTTCCAGATGAGTTCAAGTCTTAGTATAGCCACAAGTCTTAAACATCATGATGCCTTCGTGTTCAAAGTTCAAGGTCGGGACTCAAAATTTAAAACGACAAAACATGGACTTGTAAGAACTGATAAAAAGGTAAGTTACAGCCCATTTTAAAGAAAATTTTTATAAAAAAAAAATCAAGGTTAAGTTGCATTGTTTTATGACAACTATTATACTCTGTTCCCATGATATCACAGGTTCTCTATGATATCACAGGTTCTATAATATCACAGGTTCTATAATATCGCAGGTTCTATGATATCATGGGTTCTATGATATCACAGTTTTAACATTTTCTGCGACTGCAAGTAAAAGCAATACATGCCAATGCCACTATTTTTTAAACTGTCAAACTAAATCACATAGCCTCTGCCAATAAATTAAATTTTGCGAATGATGAATACATTCCTGGTAAGAAAACTATTTTATAAAATCTTCCTGTTCGACTTTTACCTCCCTTTATTGTTTTTACACAGTCAATTGAAATATGTTATCATCCCATATTATTATTATACTGACATACCGTTTGTTCATATAGTTGGCAGTGTTTTTTTTTTTTCACCAAAATATTCAGCGAAATTCAGCCCCATTCCCCCCTCAAAATAGTATGTTTTTTCCCCCCTCAAAGCCTTAATTTCCCCCTATATGGCAGCCCGAATTTTCCTGCAATGATTATCAATTTTTTGCAACTAACTGCCAAAAAATGTTTTATTTTATGCCTGTAAGAGTTACTGTTAAGCAAAGTTGTTTACAAATTGTTCTCTGGTAGGTAAGGGGAGCTACTCCTGGCGTCCCAACAAGTTAAACATGCGACGCATCAATATATAAAGAAAAAGAGATGTATTTTAAACTTGTGTTGCAAGAGTTGCTCCCCTTTTCCACTGCAAAGAAAACAATATAAATAAGTAAACAAATTAAATTACCCCTCCTATTGCATTTTTCCCCCTCCAAAGGGCACCGACCCCTTCCCCCAAAAGTGAAAAAAACTCCACTGAGGTCCAAAGGCCTAAAAAAACAAAAACAGAAAATTGTATTTTTGTGCTATTCTGTCCAATTTTAGTGAAACGTGTTGCAAAGATTTTCAATATTTGGTCATTTCAATTATTCTGAAAAAAACCAGAGAGCGAATAATCTGAAATTTTTTGCACACAAGTTATTGGTTTTGACCTACATCAAATGGAACATTCATCTCAAAAAATTATTTACAGTCTCATCATGTCTTAAAACCTCAGTGGAGTCCCTTTAAGGTAAGGGTTTATTTTGGCTTATTTTATAACCGATATTCGGTCATATTCCCAACTGAAAACATATGTTATTTTCACAATCCACAGATAATTGAAAGTTACAAAATAAAAAAATTGAATAACAAATTTTAAAATCATTGAAAATAAGGGCTTAAATGTTTGAAGATGCCATCCTAGTCAGTATTTCTTAACATTCATTTAATCATTGAAAAATTTAAGTCATGCATTTTTTCCTAATTTTTAGCAAAACATGGCTGAAATTCCGAATTCCATGGGTAAAGGTCATGTTCCCAAAATCATGAGAAAAAAACTGAAGGTGGAATGTTTTTATTCTCAGTTATTCCATTCATTTTAAAAGGAGAAAATTGTATTTGTTCACATACCCATGTTTGGATCATATTGCTTGAAATCAAAATAAGCTCTTAAACATTTTTTTTTATCTTCCATATGTATATAATCATATATATATTTATTTCAAATATTTCATAAATTATACAGGGTAGACAGCATGTACAGGGTAGACAAAGACGTCATGGTAATGAAGAACCTGATATCAGGCAGCCGACACGTAAAGATTTTTTAATTTATATAGAGTCTACTTTCTTATACAAATTGTTACAGAATGTTACAGAATGTGCATATAATATACCATTTAATTGTTATACTAATTGTTATACTAACCTTCAACCACATGGGAGTGCAGAGAAAATAAGGAAAATTAGGCAAAATTTACCTTCTGTCAATGAATTAATGCAGGAGTCTGTGACATGTTTTTGATTTGGTGCAAAAATATTGGGGGACATTTAATTTGAGCTATTACCAGGAATTTGGATATTGCCTGGGGAAGGGGGAGCGAAAGTTACAACTGACTGGAAAAGTGCTTATTTTGAAAAATAAACAGCAACAAGCAAGGAAATTGTCAGTGAAGGATTCTGAAATCTTAGTTTTGATTTGCAGTTGCAGTTCTAGATGCTGAAATTATCCTTAAATTTTGCTATTAATGTTTTGTGGAAATAGTATTTCTGATACTTGATACATTCACATAAAATGAATTGCCTTAATGAAGACCAGAGTTTCAAATTATATTTTGAAATTATAGAATGATTTAACAGTTAAATCTGTGTATATTTTTTAAAATGTCAAATGCTTTTGGTTTATGAGCAACATTGTTTAAACACAGCACTTGCCCGTCAAATGAATAAAAGTAGCACAAGTGCACTAATATATAAACTTTTGGATTTATACAGTGTAACCTGTTATTTCAGCTGAGTGGCGACGTAAGAAGTTTTACAGTGGTTTTAATTGTGATGATGATTTATCAACATACAAAGGAGAGGTGTTCATTGTAGACAGGGACTCTATACAGAGTCCTTATAGAATTCTTGAGATCCCTACCAAGAAGCATACTTACGGTATTGTTCATATTATATAATGCAATATCATTATTATTTGTGGGTATTAATTTTTACGTGGTTTTCATGGATGGGTGAATCTTCGAGTTTAAGATCCAGCAAATTTTTTAAATTGTCTGCTGTACAATTGCCTTTTTATGCTCCCCAAAGGGTGAGCATATAGTCGCCGCTTTGTACGTCCTTACAAACCCAGAGGTACTTGTGTGACTTGGAGAACAGTGGGTAACAGTAAATTCTCTTTGATTCTATTCATTCCATTTTTACTTGTGTGTCTTTTATTAAGCCTTGTGTGACTAAAAATGGCTAAAAAGATCAAAGGAAAAGTCACATTAGTACCATTTTGTAAGTAAGTCCGTTCGTATGTCTGCACTACTGAATAGAGATGTGAAAGTAAAGAATACAAATTCATTTGTTTATCTTCGAATCTGTATTTTACAGATGCTGCCCTAACATGTAGCAGTAAGCCACCTTCTGGGCATAGTGCTCCATTCAAGCATGAAGGAAATCCGGATAATCAGGGTAACAACCATCCTGCTCAAGATGGTGAGTGGCAGGAAAATTCTGAAGAAATTGACAATGTTGATGACCACAATGATGACCATATCAATAACAATATGGATAATAATAATGATAATATTGATGATATCAATGATAATATGAATGATAATAAGGATGATGATAATGATTTTATTGATGATGAAATGGATGATGATGATAATGATAATATTGATGATAAAATGGATGATGATAATAATGACAATATTGATGATAATGCAGAAGATGATTTTTATGATAATAAAGACATCTCTGAGACGGACAATATGTATGACACTACTGGCGATAATGCTAACACAGAATTTAGTACTACAGAAAAGTATGTAGATTCTGCTCACGAGTCTGACGACAAATCTATAGATACTGACTCTGAAGATAATATACCAGGTAGAGAAAGTGGCTCACATAGACCTAGGAGAGAGGAGAAGAAAGGGAAGAAGACAATGTGCAGTGTTGAAGATCCAGACAGCATGAGCTCAGGTATTATATCCATCATAGTTATATTTAAAGGAAAACATTATGTACATTATCTACCTTTTACACTGGTGCTATTTTAGACATTCGGCAGGTTAAGGGTCAAATTTAGATTGACTGACTTTAAAATATTTCCTAGATATAAGGCTTTAAATTTTATTTATTTCTATTTATATGTTTATATGTTATAACAAGTGAAATTATGCACCCCACCATTGTAACACCTGTCTAAAATAATGTCCAGTCTAATCTGCACATTCTACAAGACAGATAAGGTTTATACTTCAAGCTTCTTTAGCAGGTAATTTTTAAATTTCAGTATATTTCACCAGACATAATAATAATAATTATGTCTCCCCCACCTCGGGGGGAGACATATTGTTTTTGCCCTGTCCGTCCGTCCGTCAGTCCGTCCGTCCGTCAGTCAGTCCGTCCGTCCGTCCATTCTTCGTTTCCGGACGATAACTAGAGTTCCTTTTGACCTACAGCCCTCAAACTTCATAGGATGATTGGTCTTATAGAGCTGATGATCCCTATTGTTTTTGGGGTCAGTAGGTCAAAGGTCAAGGTCACACTGACCGTTGGTCAATTTCTCGTTTCCGGATGATAACTAGAGTTCCTTTAGACCTACAGACCTCAAACTTCATAGGATGATTGGTCTTATTGAGCAGATGATCCCTATTGTTTTGGGGTCAGTAGTTCAAAGGTCAAGGTCACAGTGACCGTTGGTCAATTTCTCGTTTCCGGATGATAACTAGAGTTCCTTTTGACCTACAACCCTCAAACTTCATAGGATGATTGGTCTTATAGAGCTGATGATCCCTATTGTTTTTGGGGTCAGTAGTTCAAAGGTCAAGGTCACAGTGACCGTTGGTCAATTTCTCGTTTCCCGGATGATAACTAGAGTTCCTTTTGACCTACAGCCCTCAAACTTCATAGGATGATTGGTCTTATAGAGCAGATGATCCCTATTGTTTTTGGGGTCAGTAGGTCAAAGGTCAAGGTCACAGTGACCGTTGGTCAATTTCTCGTTTCCGGATGATAACTAGAGTTCCTTTTGACCTACAGCCCTCAAACTTCATAGGATGATTGGTCTTATAGAGCTGATGATCCCTATTGTTTTTGGGGTCAGTAGGACAAAGGTCAAGGTCACACTGACCGTTGGTCAATTTCTCGTTTCCGGATGATAACTAGAGTTCCTTTAGACCTACAGACCTCAAACTTCATAGGATGATTGGTCTTATTGAGCAGATGATCCCTATTGTTTTTGGGGTCAGTAGTTCAAAGGTCAAGGTCACAGTGACCGTTGGTCAATTTCTCGTTTCCGGATGATAACTAGAGTTCCTTTTGACCTACAGCCCTCAAACTTCATAGGATGATTGGTCTTATTGAGCAGATGATCCCTATTGTTTTTGGGGTCAGTAGGTCAAAGGTCAAGGTCACAGTGACCGTTGGTCAATTTCTCGTTTCCGGATGATAACTAGAGTTCCTTTTGACCTACAGCCCTCAAACTTCATAGGATGATTGGTCTTATAGAGCAGATGATCCCTATTGTTTTTGGGGTCAGTAGGTCAAAGGTCAAGGTCACAGTGCAGTGGGGGAGACATGCGCTTTTTTACAAAAGCATCCTCTAGTTTGTTGTTGAATTTCTACAGATATCACATTTTCACTGTGTATCACAGGTCATTTTGGAATTCAGCATTTCATCTTGTTTTTGCACCAGGTATTATTGGTGATGTAGATGGCGATGGTAACCTTGATTATATCAGTATAACCTCAGCAATCACCATGATGTACGATGCCGAGTACTGTCCGCAGGCAATGTCTGCTGAGCTTACTGTACAGAAAGTGAATCTAGAAAAAGGGTTGCTTGGTAACATCTTCCATCAGGTCCCTGTGAAAGCTACAACTTCAATGAATAATGCTGATGTAAAAGCTTCGGCACTGCATGAGAAAACATTTCTTCCAATGATTAAACAAAGATGGACTCAGTATTTCGGAACAAGTGACAAAAACGTGTATAAATAGATTGTACACTGTGCAAAGATCATTGAAGATGAATATCACCAAGACAGATTTTCTTCTTGAATTGTTATCATGCTTACGAAAGCAGAGAGTTTGTTTGTGTGTGTCGCACAATTTTATGTGATAAAATACAGATATCTTTTACTTTTATATTAAACACTTATTATTCCGCCTTTAGCTAGTCTTGAACTATCTTTTCTTATTCTAAATTATTGTGAAGTTAAGGTTACATAATGTGATAGTATTGTATTAGACTTATAAGCTTGAAAGATATTTTTGCCAAATAGTAATTCTTTTGTATGTTCTTATATTTCATTTATTTGAAGTTTTGTGCCATTTTTTATTTATGCTTCATTGTTTAAAAGTTATCTTTTTACATGTGTTATTTTTTGTGATATAAGATATTACAATAATGCAGATCCAATTTGTGTACAATGTATAAGAGATTTTATTCAGAAACGTATTATCCAGTGTATATTTTCAAGAGGTACATTGTATAATTAAAGAAGTATAGATCTACTATGTGTAAATGAGAAAATATTTAAGTACTGGTTTCCTAGCAGTTTCTGGCCACAAATCGCACTTTTTAACAAATAAAATAAAAATCAGTATACGGAGGGGCACAAAACTTAGACAGGACAAAGTTAGGTACATGTACCTGTCCAGCATTGCCATGTGTTTAATGTTGCACTTTCATTTTACTTTCTAGTTTGAATATAGGCCTGAAATGTAACGCCTTTTTTCACCTTTATTAAAAAATTCATGGCAGTTTTCCGGACCATTTTTATTTTGAATATAAATCAGTACCATAAAGCAATATTAAGATGATTTTATCAGACAAACAGAACTTCCCAACCTTTTCCGTGTCGTCTGCAAAAATATTTTCCGAAGTATTGATTTACCTAAAATGGGGTCTTAGTTATTGCACATGGATATTCAAACTAAAATTCCCCAGGTGTTGCTTATTTTTGAATGTTGCAAGTTCCCTTATGTAACTTTTAATAACAGGCAAAACTTCAAAACATATAAATCGTTGTACTTTTTTAAATGCTGTTTAGCATAGAAAACAAATGTCTCTCTGATTGATGAAGTAATGTGGATGCCTTACTGGTAAAAATAGACTGTACTGGACGAAAATGATAAACGGCCGGAAAACTGCTAGGGGACGGAAACTGCTAGGAAACCAGTATAGATCCAATTTGATGAAAAAGGTTTTCTTTTCTAGGAAGTTTTGTTGTTGTTATTTTATTATATGTGTATACAAAAGGTTTTATTCAAAAGTATAAATCCAATGTGAACACATGTATATAGTATTACATCCAAAAATATTGATCGAGGTGTTATTAAAAAAAAACACCACATACATTCAATTTGTATTCATGAGATGTAACTAAAATCTATACATTCAGTGTGAATATAAAAATACAAAATTAAAAAAGGTATTGATTCGGTGTGATTTTAGAGTGTCTATTCAAAAAGTTGTGATCCACATGTATTATTTTAGAGATTTGATTTCATATGTTTGACTTTGATATCTGATAATTTTGTAAGAAAAATGTTTAAAAAATTTGGTGATAAGTCTTGATTTTTCTGCACTACTTGATAGATTAGTTATTGTTGCTTTTGCTTGATACAGTGAATGATGTAACAATGAAAGAAGAAAAAAATGTGAAACAAATTTTTAAAAAAATCAGAGAAAAATAGGGTAAAAAAAAACAGAGAAAAAAGGATTTCAAAATTTAGTAAGGTATAGGTAGAAAAAGCTAAGGATTTTTGTGTGAAAATAGTTGTAGGTTTTTCGTTTTGTAACACTTACATATTGTTACACATATTGGTTGTCCTTATCTGTTTTTGTTATATTTGGTTGTAGGAACCTTGCATGGATATCTACCTTAAGATGTCCCAGGTTAAGGTCACTAAAAAAATAGATTTTTTCAATTTTCCTCAAAGTTTGTTATTATTATGGTTGTCTAATTGGTATCGGACGATATTCATAGATGTATTTGGTATTCTTGTTATTTATTACCTGCAGACATTGCTTTATTTATTGCTTTTGCTTTGCACATTGAACATTTTCACAGACAATAGTGTCATATACAATAAAAAAAAATTTAATACATGTATGTTACGGTAAACTACTTTTGACCAAAGATACAGATTTTAGACATTTATTTACCACTGTTTATTTCAGTATAGTTTTTAAGACTTTCTTATTTCATTGTTTACCATAGTAACGAGAAATAGATTTTAGATGTGTGTTAAACATGATTATTATTTATTGTTTATTTCATATAGAAACATTTGTGATAAATTTTTAGTCTTTGTTTCTTTTATCTGTTTTTGTTGTCTTCGTTGTTATTTATGAGGACATTGTTCTTGAACTTTGAAGGTTTTGATTTCCTAACACTAAGTTACCATGTTAATAGTTATATAGAATTTTTAAAACCAAAGATATTTTATGTACGAATCTGATTTAGCTTGCCATCAAATATGTTATCACTGTAGTTGAGTGTCGGCATTTCTATTTTTGCCTTGTTTGATTTTTTTTTTCAAGTACATTGTAAAAGATCTGATACACCAATTTACTGAGAAATGTCAATTACAATATCATTTTTTAGCTTATCTGTTTTGAAGAAAAATTCAAGCTATTATGGTCACTGCAAAGTCGTCGTCATTTTTGATTTGCAAAAACGTTAATGTAGCCCATCATTCAAATATTTTAAAAGTTATCAATCAACATGAAACTGGGAATTCTTGCTTATCGTGACAGTGTGCAGTTGTCAGGCATAAATCTGAAAGCTATTTGTTTGGAGTTAAGCCCCTTTTTAATTACAAGTTTTCATAGTATAGCTACAGTTTAAGGTTTTGTTAATTGTTAGTTTCTAGGTATAGAGTGGATATTAATATTTCAGATTGAGGTGGGTGAGTGAAGCTAAGTTTAGCTACATTTAGTTGGTAAAGGGTTAAATATAACAGATTGACAATTATCCATGCATTCATTCAAGAAGTTTATATTGTTTTGTGTAGACTTGTTTTTCCATATTTTGACAAGATTCAACTTGGATCAAAAGATGCGAATGTATATCTTCACTTGAATTATTTTTGAAATTCTTTATAAATTTATAACATTATATGTGCTTTTGCTTTAATTCAAGTGAGACTATTTGCATTAGAAAAAATTTAGTTGCATTGCCTGTGATAAATTTTCAGCATTCTTTATTTTTATATATTGTACATTAAACAAGGGTCTTGCAAAATTAAAGACCCTGAATACACCTTTATTACACAAATGTCTCAATTTTCTTTAAAAATACCTTAATCAGACTTAGATAAAAGAAAACAGCCATTATTTTGCTATTTCAGTTGTCAACAGTTTTTTAAAGGGCATATCTGGAATCTGTCAGGACTGCTATTTAATTAATTATATTCACCCTTTAACACATTCCATCTAAAATTGACTTTTTTGTCATTAAGTAAAACTATCACAGTCGCCTAGTAGTGGTTAAAAAATTTTTCCCAATAATGATGAATGGTTTTGTCCAGATTAAAAGACAGGCAAGTCCATTTAAGATATTTAGTGTGGTAAAGGTTTATACAACGTGCAAAAACTTGTACGGTAATAAAACTTGAATATACTGAACAAGAGAATAACCTCTGTAAGGCAACACCCTTTGGGAGGCAACAATTTTGATTTCAACCGAGAGGTGTTGCTCTACGTAAGTTAGATTTAGAGCAAAAAGTGATTGTAAAGAGGTGATTGGCCGCTCAGCAGAGATTGTACTGTAGTACATAGATATTGGTTGTTACTAAGAGTTGTTGTTCTAAAAAGATTAAATAAGCCGCGTCATGACAAAACCAACATAGTGCATTTGCGACCAGCATGGATCCAGACCAGCCTGCGCATCCGCACAGTCTGATCAGGATCCATGCTGTTCGCTTACAAACCCTATAGCAAGTAGAGAAACTGATAGCAAACAGCATGGATCCATGCTGAGAGCAAACGCACTATGTTGGATTTGTCATGATGCGGCTCAAATTTATTGTGATGTCTAAAATTAAAAAGATTAAAACTGTTGTTGTAATGAGTAGGTTATTCTATAGAGGTTGAGGTCTATTAAAAAAAACAAAAACAACACACACACAAAAATAACAATTAATATATATAGAGATAGACTATTAGTTTTGCCCTTAAATCAAAATGTTAAATTGATTTTATATTACATATGCTTTATTTTCGAATAGATCTTGTACATATAGTGTGCCATTTATATTTTGTTAACTACTTTTTAAATGTTGTATTTAGTATTCTCTTACATCACATTCCATTTTGTATATTTCTTGGTATCTTTATTATTTTTTTTAATAATTCTTTTA